>NC_057797.1:73886601-73915850 GCF_018294505.1 Triticum aestivum
CGCCCAGCTCGCCGTTGACCGCCGTGGGCCGAACCCCGGTTAACCGGTAATGAACCGCCCGGTCCGGTTTATTGTTTAGTTCGATTTTTTTTTATTTCGGTTAGTTAGGTTTAGCCGGTTTTTCTTTTAGTTAGATTTATTTAGTGGCCGTTCGTTAGTTAGGGTCTGGTGGCGAACGATTTTTGTTCGTTAGCGTTCTGTAACGAACGTTCATTCTTTAGTTTTTACTTTTTTTTAATTTTCGCCAGGGACCTATATGTGATAGTTTTTTTTACAGATTAGTCCCTCTGTTTCAAACGATCATAACTTTTTACTCGTTAGTCCAAATCCAACGAAACCAACGCCCACGTCTTCGTTACGATCTCCTCTATCCAGTAAAACAGCTTAAACATGTTTTTGAAACTTTTAAAATTTGAATTAGATCAGAGTTAGATTCAAACTTCGTTTGATCATAACTTGAGTTTCATAGCTTCGTTTGAGTTGATTCTTTTTGCAAATCGAAGCTCTTGACCTAAACATTCTAATAAGGCCAAATTCACATAATTTTGGTACTGTTAGAAATTGTTTTATGTTGCAAGAGTTATTTGCTTGGTTTTGAAGTTTTCCGAATCGTCTTCTTCGTTCTTTCTGATCTTTTGAGTGATTGCTTATGTGTGGTCACTATTGCTTGCTTACGATAGATTGACCGGAGTGAGACGAGTAGATCTATCAAGAGTTTTGAGTGTGAATCATCTTCATCAACATTGCAGGCAAGTTCACACTTTGATCATACCTTTTCCATACCCAGTTTTTATTGCATTAAATCAAAACCTCAAACATTGCATGATTAGGATCTAATTAAATTGTGGGTATTGGGAAGTAGTTGATGAGGTAGGAACCTATTGCCCTGCATTTAAACCTTGGGAGTTACTATTACGTTATGCTTATAGTGCCATGCTATGCTCGTAGACGTGGATTGGGTTTTGAGAGTATTCATGACAGATGTGAGATTGTTAATTAATGGTTTACTTAAGGCGGCAACTTAAACACACATCTGGGTGGATTGAGGCACCTGGTTATTCTAGGATTGCCTGTCTAGGCACCTGGGTAGACCAGGATTGCCTGTTTTTTTATGGACCGCCACCTAGGCTCAAAGGGATCATGAGATTATTCATACTAGAAACTTCCGTGTGCAGCCACAAGCTATTATGGGCTCTAGCATAGTTGATTAAGTCGTGTGAACTCTTACAGTGGTAAACTAGCAGATGTAGGGGTTGTAGGCGGTACGGTCTACCCATCGTAAGGTGCAAACGGTTCTGAAAGACTATGTCTCGGTCATCCGTCTTCTCAAACACCATGTAGTGCGAGAAACCAAAGGGAGGCGATCAAGTCTTGTGGGGAAAAGTGTGCAAACCTCTGCAGAGTGTACAAACTAATCATGATTAGCCGTGTCCCCGGTTATGGACATCTTGAGTCTCTGGTACTTGGATTATCCTGTTGATCTCATCACCTTACTTTAAATTAAGTTTGCTGGGTTTAATGATGTTATTTAATTGGGATTGAGAATGCTGTCAACCATTCTCAATGTTTAACAACCACCATGATAGTTAATTAAAATGTATTCCTTTGTAGTAGGGAAAAATTGGATTTACGCAAAACTATAACCATAGAGCCTTTCCACCAGCCAAATATGCATGTAGTGATAGCCATTGTTCATCATTTCTCGCTATGGTGTGAATTTGCCAGTACATTCAATGTACTGACCCTTTGTGGCTGCAACATCTCATGCTGCAGGAATCTTACGACGAGTAAGTGATACGTTAGGGTTACGATTTCTACACTCAACTTTGCCGTTGGTGTTGATGGGAATCCACAACCTTGTTACTTCCGCTATTTGGATTGAGGTAATAGTATTTACGTTACTTTTTACATGTGATTTACCTCTATTATAAATCCTCGAGTACTGTGTGTGTCAGCATACCGATCCAGGGATGACACTTAAGCACAGAGACTTGATCCATTCGGGTCGGGTCGCTACAGCTTGAAGTAGAAGCACTCAGTCTCAAGCTTAGGCCCACACTTGGGTTTCTTCTCCTGAGCAGCAACTTGCTTGCTGTTCTTCTTGAAGATCCCCTTCTTCTTCCCTTTGCCATTTTTCTTGAAACTGGTGGTCTTATTGACCATCAACACTTGATGCTCCTTCTTGATTTCTACCTCTGCAGCCTTTAGCATTGCGAAGAGCTCGGGAATCGGCTTATCCATCCCTTGCATGTTATAGTTCATCACGAAGCTCTTGTAGCTTGGTGGCAGTGATTGAAGAATTCTGTCAATGACGCTATCATCTGGAAGATTAACTCCCAGTTGAATCAAGTGATTGCAGTACCCAGACATCTTAAGTATGCTCACTGACAGAACTATTCTCCTCCATCTTGCAGTTGTAGAACTTATTGGAGACTTCATATCTCTCAATCCGGGCATTCTTTTGAAATATTAACTTCAACTCCTGGAACATCTCATATTCTCCATGACGTTCAAAACGTTGTTGAAGTCCCGATTCTAAGCCGTAAAGCATGGCACACTGAACTATCGAGTAGTCATCAACACGTGACTACCAGGCATTCACAATGTCTGTAGTTGTTGTGCAGCAATGAGGATAATCCTCAAGTTACGGACCTAGTTCGTGTAATTGCTACCATCATCTTTCAACTTCGCTTTCTCAAGGAACGCATTAAAATTCAATGGAACAACAACACGGGCCATCTATCTACAATCAACATAAACAAGCAAGATACTATGAGGTACTAAGTTCATGATAAATTGAAGTTCAATTTATCATATTACTTAAGAACTCCCACTTAGATAGACATCCCTCTAATCCTCTGAGTGATAACGTGATCCATATCAACTAAACCATGTCTGATCATCACGTGAGATGGAGTAGTTTCAACGGTGAACATCACTATGTTGATCATATCTACTATATGATTCACGCTCGACCCTTCGGTCTCCGTGTTCCGAGGCCATATCTGTTATATGCTAGGCTCGTCAAGTTTAACCTGAGTATTCCGCGTGTGCAACTATTTTGCACCCGTTGTATTTGAACGTAGAGCCTATCACACCCGATCATCACGTGGTGTCTCAGCACGAAGAACTTTCGCAACGGTGCATACTCAGGGAGAACACTTTATACTTTGATAATTTAGTGAGGGATTATCTTATAATGCCACCGTCAATCAAAGCAAGATAAGATGCATAAAACATAAACATCACATGCAATCAATATAAGTGATATGATATGGCCATCATCATCTTGTGCTTGTGATCTCCATCTCTGAAGCACCGTCATGATCACCATCGTCACCGGCGCGACACCTTGATCTCCATCGTAGCATCGTTGTCGTCTCGCCAATCTTATGCTTCTATGACTATCGCTACCGCTTAGTGATAAACTAAAGCATTACATGGCGATTGCATTGCATACAATAAAGTGACAACCTTATGGTTCCTGCCAGTTGTCGATAACTCGGTTACAAAACATGATCATCTCATACAATAAAATTTAGCATCATGTCTTGACCATATCACATCACAACATGCCCTGTAAAAACAAGTTAGACGTCCTCTACTTTGTTGTTGCAAATTTTATGTGGCTGCTACGGGCTTAGCAAGAACCATTCTTACCTATGCATCAAAACCACAATGATAGTTTGTAAAGTTGGTGATGTTTTAACCTTCGCAAGGACCTGGCGTAGCCACACTCAGTTCAACTAAAGTTGGAGAAATTGACACCCGCCAGCCACCTGTGTCCAAAGCACATTGGTAGAACCAGTCTCGCATAAGCGTACGCGTAATGTCGGTCCGGGCCGCTTCATCCAACAATACCGCCGAACCAAAGTATGACATGCTGGTAAGCAGTATGACTTATATCACCCACAACTCACTTGTGTTCTACTCGTACATATGACATCTACGCATAAAACCTGGCTCGGATGCCACTGTTGGGTAACGTAGTAATTTCAAAAAAATTCATACGCACACGCAAGATCATGGTGATGCATAGCAACGAGAGGGGAGAGTGTTGTCCACGTACCCTCGTAGAGCGAAAGCGGAAGCGTTAGCACAACGTGATTGATGTAGTTGTACGTCTTCACGATCCGACCGACCAAGTACCGAATGCACGGCACCTCCGAGTTCAGCTCACGTTCAGCCCGATGACGTCCCTCGAACTCCGATCCAGCCGAGTGTTGAGGGAGAGTTTCCTCGGCATGATGGTGTGGTGATGATGATGATGTTCTACCAATGCAGGGCTTCGCCTAAGCACCGCTACAGTATTATCGAGGTGGACTATGGTGGAGGGGGGCACCACACACGGCTAAAAGATCAACTGATCAATTGTTGTGTCTCTAGGGTGCCCCCCTGCCCCCGTATATAAAGGAGCAAGGGGGGTGCGGCCGGCCAGGAGAGAGGGCGCGCCTGGAGGAGTCCTCCTCCCACCGGGAGCAGGACTTCCCCCCTTTCCTAGTTGGATTAGGACTTGGGAGGGGGAAAGAGGAGGGAGAGAGGAAGGAAGGGGGGCGTCGCCCCCCTCCCATTGTCCTATTCGGACTAGGGGCGGGAGGGGCACGCGGCCCAGCCCTGGCCGCCTCTCCTCTTCTCCGTAAAGGCCCACTAAGGCCCATTAACCTCTCGGGGGGTTCCGGTAACCTCCCGGTACTTCGGTAAAATCCTGATTTCACTCGAAACACTTCCGGTATCCAAACATAGGCTTCCAATATATCAATCTTCATGTCTCGACCATTTAGAGACTCCTCGTCATGTCCATGATCACATCCGGGACTCCAAACAACCTTCAGCACATCGAAACATATAAACTCATAATATAACTGTCATCAAAACGTTAAGCGTGCGGACCCTACGGGTTCGAGAACTATGTAGACATGACCGAGACACGTCTCCCATCAATAACCAATAGCGGAACCTGGATGCTCATATTGGCTCCCACATATTCTATGAAGATCTTTATCGGTCAGACCGCATAACAACATACGTTGTTCCATTTGTCATCGGTATGTTACTTGCCCGAGATTCGATCGTCGGTATCTCAATACCTAGTTTCAATCTCGTTACCGGCAAGTCTCTTTACTCGGTTCGTAATACATCATCCCGCAACTAACTCATTAGTTCCAATGCTTGCAAGGCTTAAGTGATGTGCATTACTGAGAGTGTCCAGAGATACCTCTCCGACAATCGGAGTGACAAATCCTAATCTCGAAATACGGCAACCCAACAAGTACCTTCGGAGACACCTGTAGAGCACCTTTATAATCACTCAGTTACGTTGTGACGTTTGGTAGCACGCAAAATGTTCCTCCGGTAAACGGGAGTTGCATAATCCCATAGTCATAGGAACATGTATAAGTCATGAAGAAAGCAATAGCAACATACTAAACGATCGGGTGCTAAGCTAACGGAATCGGTCAGGTCAATCACATCATTCTCCTAATGATGTGATCCCGTTAATCAAATGACAACTCATGTTAATGGCTAGGAAACTTAACCATCTTTGATCAACGAGCTAGTCAAGTAGAGGCATACTAGTGACACTCTGTTTGTCTATGTATTCACACATGTATTATGTTTCCGGTTAATCCAATTCTAGCATGAATAATAAACATTTATCATGATGTAAGGAAATAAATAATAACTTTATTATTGCCTCTAGGGCATATTTCCTTCATTTTCATGGTCTAGCAAATATTGCTCTAGAGGATCATTAGGAGGCATGGCAATAGAAGCAAGACCAATAATTTCATCTTTACTAGGCAATTCTTTATCATGGGGTTGTCTATGAAACTTAGCAAAATTAAACTCATGAGACATATTCCCTAAACCAACAGAAACAATATCCTTATTGCAGTCTATCTTAGCATTAACAGTATTCAAGAAGGCTCTACCAAATATAATGGGACAAAAGTCATCTTGTGGGGACCCAAGAACAAGAAAATCAGTAGGATATTTAACTTTCAGACACAAGATTTCAACATCTCTAACAATCCCAATGGGTGAAATAGTGTCTCTATTGGCAAGTTTAATTGTAACATCAATCTCTTCTATCTCAGCAGGTGCAATATCATGCATAATTTCTTTGTATAAGGAATGAGCTATTGCACTTGCACTAGCACCCATATCACATAAGCCATGATAGCAATGATCTCCTATTTTAACAGAAATAACAGGCATGCCTACAACAGGTCTATGTTTATTTTTAATATCAGGTCTAGTATTCTGGCAGATTCATTACAGAAGTAAATAAGATGCCCATCAATATTATCGGCCAAGAGATCTTTAACCATAGCAACACTAGGTTCAACTTTAATTTGCTCAGGGGGTTTAGGTGTCTTAATTTTACTTTTGTTAACCACAGTTGAAGATTTAGCATGATCCTTTATTCTAACAGGGAAAGGTGGTTTCTCAATATAAGCAGTAGGGACAACAGGATCATTATAAGTGATAGTCTTTTCTTCAACTTTAATAGGTGCAACTACTTTTACTTCAATGGGAGGATTATATTTAAACCACTTCTCCTTAGGGAGATCAACATGAGTAGCAAAGGATTCACAGAAAGAAGCTACTATCTCAGAGTCAAGTCCATATTTAGTGCTAAATTCACGGAAAGCATCGGTATCCATAAAAGATTTAACACAATCAAACTTAGGTGTTATACCTGACTTCTTACCTTCATTGAGGTCCCAATCTTCAGAGTTGCATTTAATTATTTCCAATAAATCCCATTTGAATTCAATATTCTTCATTATAAAAGATCCAATACAAGAAGTATCGAGCATGGAGCGATTACTGAGAGAAAGCCGAGCATAAAATTTTTGAATAATCATTTCTTTTGAGAGCTCATGATTGGGGCATGAATATAACATTGACTTAAGCCTCCCCCAAGCTTGAGCGATGCTTTCTCCTTTGCGAGGCCAAAAATTATATATATAATTACGATCACGATGAACCAGATGCATAGGATAAAACTTCTGATGAAATTCCAATTTCAATCGTTGGTAGTTCCATGATCCAATATAATCACATAGCCTAAGCCATGTCAATGCATCTCCCTTCAATGATAAAGGGAAGACCTTCCTCTTGATAACATCCTCGGGCATACCTGCAAGCTTAAATAATCCACAAACTTCATCCACATAGATTAGGTGCAAATCGGGATGTAATGTTCCATCACCTGTGAAAGGATTAGCCAGCAGTTTCTCTATCATACCCGAAGGAATTTCAAAGTAAACATTTTCAGTAGGTTCAGTAGGTTGAGGAGCAACTCTTTGCTCTACTGGTCGGGGTGAAGATACCTCGAACAAGCCCCTCAAAGGATTATGTTCCATAGTAACAAGTGACAGTAAATTTTAGCACACTATATAAATTTTTCCTTACCAAATTCCACCTACCAAAGGCGCTTCACTCCCAGGCAGCGGCGCCAGAAAAGAGTCTTGATGACCCAAAAGTGTAAGGATCTATCATAGCCTTTTCGATAAGTAAGAGTGTCGAACCCAACGAGGAGCACAAGGAAATGATAAGCGGTTTTCAGCAAGGTATTTTCTGCAAGCACTGAAATTATCGGTAACAGATAGTTTTGTGATAAGGTAATTTGTAACGGGTAACAAGTATGCAAGTAAATAAGGTGCAACAAGATGGCCCAATCCTTTTTGTACCAAAGGACAAGCCTGGATGAACTCTTATATAAAAGAAAGCGCTCCCGAGGACACATGAGAATTATCGTCAAGCTAGTTTTCATCATGTTCATATGATTCGCGTTCGGTACTTTGATAATTTGATATATGGGTGGACCGGTGCTTGGGTACTGCCCTTACTTTGACAAGCATCCCACTTATGATTAACCCCTATTGCAAGCATCCACAACTACAACAGAAGTATTAAGGTAAACCTAACCATAGCATGAAACATATGGATCCAAATCACCCCCTTCGAAGCAACGCATAAACTAGGGTTTATGCTTCTGTCACTCTAGAAACCCATCATATAACTATTACTTCTCAATGCCTTCCTCTAGGCCCAAACAATGGTGAAGTGTCATGTAGTCAACGTTCACATGACACCACTAGAGGAGAGACAACATACATCTCATCAAAATATCGAACGAATACCAAATTCACATGACTACTTATAGCAAGACTTCTCCCATGTCCTCAGGAACAGACGTAACTACTCACAAAGCATATTCTGTTCATAATCAGAGGGGTATTGATATGCATAATGGATCTGAACATATGATCTTCCACCAAGTAAACCAACTAGCATCAACTACAAGGAGTAATAAACACTACTAGCAACCCACAGGTACCAATCCGAGGTTTGGATACAAAGATTGGATACAAGAGATGAACTAGGGTTTGAGATGAGATGGTGTTGGTGAAGATGTTGATGGAGATTGACCCCCTCCCGAAGAGAGGATCGTTGGTGATGACGATGGTGATGATTTCCCCCTCCCGGAGAGAAGTTTCCTCGGCAGGACAGCTCCGCTGGAGCCCTATATTGGTTCCGCCAAGGTTCCACCTCGTGGCAGTGGAGTTTCATCCCATGAGCTTGCTTCTGATTTTTTTTCCTCTATGAAATACTCCATATAGCCAAAGATGGGCATCGGAGGGCCACCAGGGGGCCCACATGGCAGGGGGCGCGCCCAGGGGGTAGGGCGCGCCCCCACCCTCGTGGACGGAGGGTGGCCCCCCTCTGGTACTTCTTTCTCCCAATATTTTTTATATATTCTGAAAATAATTCCTGTGGAGTTTCAGGACTTTTGGAGATGTGCAGAATAGGTCTCTAATATTTGCTCCTTTTCCAGCCCAGAATTCCAGCTGCCGACATTCCCCCTCTTCATGTAAACTTTGTAAAATAAGAGTGAATAGGCATAAGTATTGTGACATAATGTGTAATAACATCCCATGATGCAATAAATATCGATATAAAAGCATGATGCAAAATGGACGTATCAAGGTGCCGTACATTCAGTACTAGGATCGGTCAATCATGAAGACGTACGACTACATCAACCACGTTGTCATAACGCTTCCGCCTACGGTCTATGAGGGTACGTGGACGACACTCTTCCCTCTCGTTGCTGTGCATCACCATGATCTTGCGTGTGCGTAGGATTTTTTTTGAAATTACTGTGTTCCCCAACAGTGTTATCAGAGCCAGGTTTATGCGTAGAAGTTATATGCACGAGTAGAACACAAAGGAGTTGTGGGCGTGTGTATATACATATTGCTTGCCGTCACTAGTTGATTCTTGATTCAGCGGCATTGTTGGATGAAGTGGCCCAAACCGACATTACACGTACACTTACGCAAGACTGGTTCTACCGACGTACTTTGCACACAGGTGGCTAGTGGGTGTCTGTTTCTCCAGCTTTAGTTGAATCGGATTCAATGAACAGGGTTCTTTCTGAAGATCAAAAAGCAATCACTATACCGCATTGTGGTTTTTGATGCATAGGTAAGAACGGTTCTTGCTCAGCCCGTAGCAGCCACGTAAAACTTGCAACAACAAAGTAGAGGATGTCTAACTTGTTTTTGTAGGGCATGTTGTGATGTGATATGGTCATGACATGATGCTAAATTTTATTGTATGAGATGATCATGTTTTGTAACACAGTTATCAACAACTGGCAGGAGCCATATGGTTGTCGCTTTATTTTATGAAATGCAATTGCCATGTAATTGCTTTACTTTATCACTAAGCGGTAGCGATAGTCGTAGAAGCAATAGTTGGTGAGACGACAATGATGCTTCGATGGAGATCAAGGTGTCAAGCCGGTGACGATGGTGATCATGACAGTGCTTTGGAGATGGAGATCAAAGGCACAAGATGATGATGGCCATATCATATCACTTATATTGATTGCATGTGATGTTTATCCTTTATGCATCTTATTTTTCTTAGTTCGGCGGTAGCATTATAAGATGATCTCTCACTAAATTTCAAGGTATAAGTGTTCTCCCTGAGTATGCACCGTTTCTACAGTTCATCGTGCCGAGACACCACGTGATGATCGGGTGTGATAAGCTCTACGTTCACATACAACGGGTGCAAGCCAGTTTTGCACACGCGGAATACTCGGGTTAAACTTGATGAGCCTAGCATATGCAGATATGGCCTTGGAACACTGGAGACCGAAAGGTCGAGCGTGAATCATATAGTACATATGATCAACATAGTGATGTTCACCATTGAAAACTACTCCATCTCACGTGATGCTCAGACATGATGTAGTTGATATGGATCACGTGATCACTTAGATGATTAGAGAGATGTCTATCTAAGTGGGAGTTCTTAAGTAATTTGATTAATTGAACTTCAATTTATCATGAACTTAGTACCTGATAGTATTTTGCATGTCTATGTTGTTGTAGATAGATGGCCCGTGTTGTTGTTCTGTTGAATTTTAATGCGTTCCTAGAGAAAGCTAAGTTGAAAGATGATGGTAGCAACCACACGGACTGGGTCCGTAACTTGAGGATTATCCTCATTGCTGCACAGAATAATTACGTCCTGGAAGCACCGCTAGGTGACAAACCCGCTGCAGGAGCAACGCCAGATGTTATGAACACCTGGCAGAGCAAAGATGATGACTACTCAATAGTTCAGTGTGCCATGCTTTACGGCTTAGAACCGGGACTTCAACAATGTTTTGAACTTCATGGAGCATATGAGATGTTCCAGGAGTTGAAGTTAATATTTCAAGCAAATGCCCGGATTGAGAGATATGAAGTCTCCAATAAGTTCTACAGCTGCAAGAATGAAGAGAATAGTTCTGTCAGTGAACATATACTCAGAATGTCTAGGTACCACAACCACTTGACTCAACTGGGAGTTAATCTTCCTGATGATAGTGTCATTGACAGAGTTCTTCAATCACTGCCACCAAGCTACAAGAGCTTCGTGATGAACTATAATATGCAAGGGATGGATAAGACGATTTCCGAGCTCTTCGCAATGCTAAAGGCTGCGGAGGTAGAAATCAAGAAGGAGCATCAAGTGTTGATGGTCAACAAGACCACCAGTTTCAAGAAAAAGGGTAAAGGGAAGAAGGGGAACTTCAAGAAGAACAGCAAGCCAGTTGCTTCTCAAGTAAATAAACCCAAGTCTGGACCTAAGCCTGAGACTGAGTGCTTCTACTGCAAAGGAACTGGTCACTGGAAGCAGAACTGCCCCAAGTATTTGGCGGAGAAGAAGGATGGCAAAGTGAAAGGTATATTTGATATACATGTTATTGATTTGTACCTTACTAATGCTCGCAGTAGTGCCTGGGTATTTGATACTGGTTCAATTGCTAACATTTGCAACTCGAAACAGGGGCTACGGATTAAGCGAAGATTGGCTAAGGACGAGGTGACGATGCGCGTGGGAAATGGTTCCAAAGTCGATGTGATTGCCGTCGGCACGCTACCTCTACATCTACCTTCGGGATTAGTATTAGACCTAAATAATTGTTATTTGGTGCCAACGTTGAGCATGAACATTATATCTGGATCTTGTTTGATGCGAGACGGTTATTTATTTAAATCAGAGAATAATGGTTGTTCTATTTACATGAGTAATATCTTTTATGGTCATGCACCCCTAATGAGTGGGTTATTTTTACTAAATAATGATAGTAGTGATACACATGTTCATAGTATTGAATCCAAAAGATGCAGAGTTGATAATGATAGTGCAACTTATTTGTGGCACTGCCGTTTAGGTCGTATTGGTGTAAAGCGCATGAAGAAACTCCATTATGATGGACTTCTGGAATCACTTGGTACTTGCGAACCATGCCTCATGTGCAAGATGACTAAAACTCCGTTCTCCGGAACAATGGAGCGAGCAACAGAGTTATTGGAAATCATACATACTGATGTATGTGGTCCAATGAACATTGAAGCTCACGGCGGATATCATTATTTTCTCACCATCACAGATGATTTAAGCAGATATGGATATATCTACTTGATGAAACATAAGTCTGAAACATTTGAAAAGTTCAAAGAATTTCAGAGTGAAGTGGAAAATCATCGTAACAAGAAAATCAAGTTTCTACGATCTGGTCATGGAGGCGAATATTTGAGTTATGAGTTTGGACTTCATTTGAAACAATGCGGAATAGTTTTGCAACTCACGCCACCTGGAACACCACAGCGTAATGGTGTGTCCGAACGTCGTAATCGTACTTTACTAGATATGGTGCGATCTATGATGTCTCTCACTGATTTACCGCTATCGCTTTGGGGTTACGCTTTAGAGACAACTGCATTCACGTTAAATATGGCACCATCTAAATCCGTCGAGACGACACCTTATGAACTGTGGTTTGGCAAGAAACCCAAGTTGTCGTTTCTTAAAGTTTGGGGCTGCAATGCTTATGTGAAAAAGCTTCAACCTGATAAGCTCGAACCCAAATCGGACAAATGTGTCTTCATAGGATACCCAAAGGAGACTGTTGGGTACACCTTCTATCACAGATCCGAAGGCAAGGTATTCGTTGCTAAGAATGTATCCTTTCTAGATAAGGAGTTTGTCTCGAAAGAAGTGAGTGGGAGGAAAGTAGTTCATCACTTAAATCAGTTCCAGTGATTCCTACACCAGTAAGTGAGGAAGCTAATGATGATGATCATGAAACTTCTGATCAAGTTACTACCGAACCTCGTAGGTCAACCAGAGTAAGAGCCGCACCAGAGTGGTACGGTAATCCTGTTCTGGAAGTCATGTTACTTGACCATGACGAGCCTATGAACTATGAGGAAGCGATGATGAGCCCCGATTTTGCAAAATGGCTTGAAGCCATGAAATATGAGATGGGATCCATGTATGAGAACAAAGTGTGGACTATGGTTGACTTGCCCGATGATCGGCAAGCCATAGAGAATAAATGGATCTTCAAGAAGAAGACTGACGCTGACGGTAATGTTACTGTCTACAAAGCTCGACTTGTTGCGAAAGGTTTTCGACAAGTTCAAGGAGTTTACTATGATGAGACTTTCTCACCCGTAGCGATGCTTAAATCCGTCCGAATCATGTTAGCAATTGCCGAATTTATTGATTATGAAATTTGGCAAATGGATGTCAAAACTGCATTCCTTAATGGATATCTTAAAGAAGAGTTGTATATGATGCAACCAGAAGGTTTTGTCGATCCAAAAGGTGCTAACAAAGTGTGCAAGCTCCAGCGGTCCATTTATGGACTGGTGCAAGCCTCTCAGAGTTGGAATATACGCTTGGATAGTGTGATCAAAGCATATGGTTTTATACACACTTTTGGAGAAGCCTGTATTTACAAGAAAGCGAGTGAGTGCTCCGTATCATTTCTGATATTATATGTAGATGACATATTGTTGATCGGAAATGATACTGGATTTCTGAATAGCATAAAAGGATACTTGAATAAGAATTTTTCAATGAAATACCTTGGTGAAGTTGCTTATATATCGGGCATCAAGATCTATAGAGATAGATCAAGACGCTTGATTGGACTTTCACAAAGCACATACCTTGATAAAGTTTTGAATTCAAAATGGATCAGGTAAAGAAAGGGTTCTTAGCTATGTTACGAGGTGTGAAGTTGAGTCAGACTCAATGCCCGAACACAGTAGAAGATAGAGAGAAAATTAAAGGTGTTCCCTATGCTCCAGCCATAGGCTCTATCATGTATCCAATGTTGTGTACTAGGCCTGATATGTGCCTTGCTATAAGTTTAGCAGGGAGGTACCAAAGTAATCCAGGAGTGGATCACTGGACAGCGGTCAAGAATATCCTGAAATACCTGAAAAGGACTAAGGATATTTTTCTCGTATATGGAGGTGGCAAAGAGCTCATCGTAAACGGTTACGTTGATGCAAGCTTTGACACTGATCCGGATGACTCTAAGTCACAAACCGGATACGTATTTTTATTAAATGGTGGAGCTGTCAGTTGGTGCAGTTCCAAGCAGAGCGTCGTGGCGGGATCTACGTGTGAAGCGGAGTAGATAGTTGCTTCAGAAGCAGCAAATGAAGGAGTCTGGATGAAGGAGTTCATATCCGATCTAGGTGTCATACCTAGTGCATCGGGTCCAATGAAAATCTTTTGTGACAATACTAGAGCAATTGCCTTGGCAAAGGAATCCAGATTTCACAAAAGAACCAAGCACATCAAGAGAAGCTTCAATTCCATCCGCGGTCAAGTCAAGGAGGGAGACATAGAGATTTGCAAGATACATACATATCTGAATGTTGCAGTCCCGTTGACTAAGCCTCTCTACGAGCAAAACATGATCAACACCAAGATTCCATGGGTGTTAGAATCATTACAATGTAATATAGATTATTGACTCTAGTGCAAGTGGGAGACTGAAGGAAATATGCCCTAGAGGCAATAATAAAGTTGTTATTTATATTGCCTTATATCATGATAAATGTTTATTATTCATGCTAGAATTGTATTAACCGGAAACTTAGTACATGTGTGAATACATAGACAAACAGAGTGTCACTAGTTTGCCTCTACTTGACTAGCTCGTCAAATCAATGATTGTTATGTTTCCTAACCATAGACATGAGTTGTCATTTGATTAACGGGATCACATCATTAGAGAATGATGTGATTGACTTGACTCATCCATTAGCTTAGCACGATGATCGTTTAGTTTGTAGCTATTGCTTTCTCCATAACTATACATGTTGCTATGACTATGAGATCATGCAACTCCCGAATACCGAAGGAACACTTTATGTGCTACCAAACATCACAATGTAACTGGGTGATTACAAAGGTGCTCTACAGGTGTCTCCGATGGTACTTGTTGAGTTCGCATAGATCGAGATTAGAATTTGTCACTCCGATTGTCGGAGAGGTATCTCTGGGCCCTCTCGGTAATGTACATCACTATAAGCCTTGCAAGCAATGTAGCTAATGAGTTAGTTACGGGATGTAGCATTACGAAACGAGTAAAGATACTTGCCGATAACAAGATTGAACTAGGTATTGAGATACCGACGGTCGAATCTCGGGCAAGTAACATACCGATGACAAAGGGAACAACGTATACCGTTATGTGGTTTGACCGATAAAGATCTTCGTGGAATATGTAGGAACCAATATGAGCATCCAGGTTCCGCTATTGGTTATTGACCGGAAGTGAGTCTCGGTCATGTCTACATAGTTCTCGAACCCGTAGGGTCCGCACGCTTAACGTTCGGTGATGATCGGTATTATGAGTTTTTGTGTTTTGATGTACCGAAGGTAGTTCGGAGTCCCGGATTTGATCACGGACATGACGAGGAGTCTCGGAATGGTCGAGACGTAAAGATTGATATATTGGAAGCCTATGTTTGGACATCGGAATGGTTCCGAGTGGTTCGGGCATTTTTTAGGAGTACCGAGAGGTTACCAGAACCCCTCGGGGAGTATATGGGCCTTATTGGGCCTTAGTGGAATAGAGGAGAGGGAAGGGAAAAGAGGGAGGTGCGCCCCCCAAGCCCAATCCGAGTTGGGGGGGGGGGGGTCAGGCCCCCTTTCCTTCCTCCCTCTCTTCTCCTTCCTTCCTCTCCTACTCCTACTTGGAAGGGGGGAATCCTACTCCCGGAGGGAGTAGGACTCCCCTAGGGCACGCCATAGAGAGGGCTGCCCCTCCCCCTCCTCCACTCCTTTATATACGGGGGAGAGGGGCACCCCATGGACACACTGTGACACCCCAAGACCGATGCGACAGGTGTCTTCCAGTTATTCGCCGATGTTGCCATGTCATTTGCTTGCGTGTTGCATTTCATCATGTCATCATGTGCATTGCATCATCATGTTTTCAATACCTGCATCCGTCCGGGTTCCCCCAGTTCCGTCCTTTGTCCGATCTGAGCCCAACCACACTTGCACGCGCCCGCGGCATGTCCGAAACTTTATTTTATAAGTGGCTAGAAAATGTTCTCGGAATGGGCTGAAAGTTGGTGTGCGGTCTTATTATAGTGTAGATAGACCGCCTGTCAAGTTTCATCGCATTCAGAGTTCGTTTGATAGCCAACCATTAAACTATAGCGGCATTATAGCCGGTCTAATGTCGGACGTTTTCGGTCTCCGGAAACAGTCGCCGGGGCTCTCTCTCTTCTCTTCTCTCAGCTCAAGACCGTCTATACATTCTACCTCACACCGCCAGGCCCTACCTAACCTCTCTCGTCAGTCCGCGGACCTCCTCCTGCGCGCGTCCAAAATCTGTCCCGGACCCGACCCGGACAGTCGTTACCGCTGTGTCCGGATCATCCCCTAACATCTACAAAATGTCTCTGTTTCTTTATTTGGACTCCCCAACCTTTTTATATGGACCGTCCGATCTAAATCGGAGGGTCCAAGTAGCCCTTTATCTCATTGCTATATATATTTAGGCCAACCCTAACATCTAGGGAGTCTGTCCCATCATTTCTCCTCGCCGCCGCCACTCCACAAAATCCCTCTTGGGATCCCCATCCCACCAATCACCATAGCCGAGCGCCTCCACCTTGATTTTAGCGCCGCCCAACCCGATCGCAGCCTCCTTCTCCTCTTGCCAAGCCACTGCCGTGCCAGTCGCCAAGCCAAGCCGCCGGAGCGGCAGGACTCTCCCGCACCTCGTCGCTGATCGGAATCGTGCCTCCTTGCCATTTTCCTTCTCGCCGGAGCCAAGCCTCCGTTGCTGCCCCGCAATCCCCATCGTTGCCTCGTCTGCTCATTCTCGAAGCCGTTGACCGAGCCGTCCCCAACCTCCAGGGAGCATCGCCCTGCTCAAGTCGAAGATCCCTGCAGCCTCGCGCGGCCAAGGCCCCGAGCAAGAGCGTCGTTCATGTCTCCTCGCGACCTTGAGCAATGGCCTCGCTCGCGCCTCCTCTGGTTCCCGAGGCCGAGCCGCCCCGTGCCCGCAACCCTGTCGCCATCATCCCCTGCGCCATGGCCTTGCAGCAACCGCCATGGCCGCGCCTGGCCCGCACCTTTGCGCCAAGCTCCGCCAACGTCACCCCGTGCACGCCTCCGATCTCCCGCCGGCCGGATCCGATGCAGTCCCCGTGTCCCTGGCCATCTCTGGTGTTCCCGCGCCTGCGGAACCCCTCGCCAACTTCCCCTCCTCGAGCCACTCCTGTCCGCTGCTGCTCTTCTTCGTCAAGCCCACCGCCACTGGGAACGGGCTTCCCGCGTCCTGGATCCGTTCATTCTAAGCTTCCCCATGCCTAAGAGCCCGCGCCGGCCATTTTCCTCGTCGGAGTGCCCCGTTTCCTGCCTCCTCTGCAACCGGGGCATCCTTTGCTCGTCGTGGTCGTGGGCGCGTTGACCACGCCCTGCCTCCTGGTTCGATCGCGCCAAGGCCCAGCGCCAAGCCAGTCGGCCTCCAGATCCATCGAACTGGGCTGCCTCCACCGACAGGCGCCAAGGCCCAGCGCCGCCCCAGCTTCATCTAGCCTAGCGCATGGCCCGAGGCCCAGAAACGCTATCGCCGGCCTCCTCTGCTTCCAGCTGGGCCGAAGCCCATGGTGAGCTGCCCCACACCTATACATCGCACTAGGCACAACATACTATTCCGCGCACATGCTCCTGTTCTAGGTTCCGCCCGCGATTTTTTTCCAGCGCCTGGGATTTTCCTAATTATCCAGAGTTTGCCTGTTTTACAGAAAACCCCTTGTACTTCATGCATATAATAACTTAATAACCGTGCATCGGATCTAAATAAATTATATATGAAAGTTGCTTAGAATTTTGTCTAGTTTAATAATATTCAACTTTCATGCATGTTTGAAATGTTTAAAATGCTGTTTGATTAAATTTGCTCTTATGCCTTGCTAAAATGCTTTAATACATAACTAAATAACCGTAACTCGGAATTTAATAAACTTTATATGTAAATGGGGTAGAAAAATGCCTAGTTTATCATGGTGACTTTACTTTGCATGTTTAACAACTCTAAAATATGGTTTAGGGCAGAACAGTACCAAATCTATTAATGTGCACATGAGGATTTTTTTCGGACTTGTTGCTTGTTGTTCCAGCCTCATTTAAACTTGTCTAGAAAGGTAGTTTTTCTTATGCTTCACCCTCTTGCCATTTTTAACAACATTTAATATTGTTGGGTACATAAACAAGATCGAACTAAATAAGTCACGTGGTGTTTCATTAATGTGCAACGGAGTTGCATATTGAGCTCCACTTAATTTGTAGGATTGTTTGTGCACTTTGCCATGCCATGCTTCATTAAACCGGGCGTGCATCATACTTGGTTGTGCATCATGTTATGTTGATGTGTTGGTTGTTTACTATGTTGTTTGCTCCTTTCTGGTGTTGCTTCTTCGGGTTAGTTCCGATAATGTTGCGTTTGTGAGGATCCGTTGGCTACATCCGTTTGTCTTCTTCATGGACTCGTTCTTCTTCCTTGCGGGATTTCAGGCAAGACGACCATACCCTCGAAATCACTTCTATCTTTGCTTGCTAGTTGCTCGCTCTTTTGCTATGCCTATGCTGCGATACCTATCACTTGCTTATCATGCCTCCCATATTGTTAAGCCAAGCCTCTAACCCACCTTGTCCTAGCAAACCGTTGTTTGGATATATTACCGCTTTGCTCAGCCCTTCTTATAGCGTTGTTAGTTGCAGGTGAAGATTGGAGTTTGTTCCTTATTGGAACATGGATATTTTGTTGGGATAACACAATATCTATTATTTAATTGATGCATCTATATACTTGGTAAAGGGTGGAAGGCTCGGCCTTATGCCTGGTGTTTTGTTCCACTCTTGCCACCCTAGTTTCTGTCATATCGGTGTTATGTTCCCGGATTTTATGTTCCTTACATGGTTGGGTTATAATGGGAACCCCTTGACAGTTCGCCTTGAATAAAACTCCTCCAGCAAGGCCCAACCTTGGTTTTACCGTTCGCCACCTAGCCTCTTTTCCCTTGGGTTAGGCCAGCCCAAGGGTCATCATTATTTTAACCCCCCCGGGCCAGTGCTTGTCTAAGTGTTGGTCCGAAACAGAGCCACTTGCGGCGCCACCTCGGGGATACTTGAGGGCTGGTTTTAGCTGTACGTAGTGTTCATCCGGTGTTGCCCTGAGAACGAGATATGTGCAGCTCCTATCAGGATGTCGGCGCATCGGGCGGTCTTGCTGGACTTGTTTTACCATTGTCGAGGATGTCTTGTAACCGGGATTCTGAATCTTATCGGATTGTCTTGGGAGAAGGAATATCCTTCGTTGACCGTGAGAGCTTGTGATGGGCTAAGTTAGGACACCCTTGCAGGGATTTGAACTTTCGAAAGCCGTGCCCGCGGTTATGGGCAGATGGGAATTTGTTAATGTACGGTTGTAGAAAACCTAAACCCTAACTTAACTAAAATGCATCAACCGCGTTTGTAACCGTGATGGTCTCTTTCCGGCGGAGTCTGGGAAGTGAACATGGTGTTGGAGTTATGCTTGACGTAGGTTGTTCTAGGATCACTTCTTGACCATAGTTTCTCGACCGCGCTTTGCCTTCTCTTCTCGCTCTCATTTGCGTATGTTAGCCACCAAATATGCTAGTCGCTTGCTGCAGCTCCACCTCATACCTTTTACCCTACCTATAAGCTTAAATAGTCTTGATCGCGAGGGTGTGAGATTGTTGAGTCCCCGTGACTCACAGAGACTTCCAAAACCAGCTTGCAGGTGTCGAGGATACCGTGCAGGTGACGCAACTAAGCTCAAGGAGGAGCTCAATGAAGATCTTGTTCATTGTGTTGTTTGGTTCTAGTCGATCAGTAGTGGAGCCCAGTTGGGGTCGATCGGGGATCTGTGTAGCTTTTGGGGTAGTCTTCTTTTATTTTGGTTCCGTAGTCGGACCTTGATTGTATCTGGATGATGTAATGCTTTATCCATGTATTGTGTGAAGTGGCGATTGTAAGCCAACTATGTATCTCCTTCCCTTATGTATTCCATGGGTTGTTGCGAAGATTACCTCACTTGCGACACTGCTTTCAATGCAGTTATGACTCTAAGTCGTGCTTCGACACGTGGGAGATATAGCCGCATCGAGGGCGTTAGAAGTTGGTATCAGAGCCTTCCTCGACTTAGGAGCCCCCTGCTTGATCGAATCGCTGACGTTGTTGAGTCTAGAAAAATGTTTTGAGTCATTTAGGATTATATATATCCGAGAGTAGGACTCCTTTTTACTCCTCAGTCCCTTCGTCGCTCTGGTGAGGCATCTGGACATAGAGTTTTGACTCTTCTCTTCTCAAATTTCACTAAAAAAATTTAGGATCATGCGGGTATCTTGGAATCGTTCCGATGGTTTTTGTGACGAGAACATTGTTCTTGGTGCCTCCTGACATTTAGGGGTTGTGGCAGTGTCCCAGGGAGTTGAGCTCCGAGGTGTTGTCATCACAATTTTATCGTTGCAGTTCTAGAATACCTGATTTTTCTTCACCGACATCTGATACGTCTCCGTCGTATCTACTTTTCCAAACACTTTTGCCCTTGTTTTGGACTCTAACTTGTATGATTTGAATGGAACTAACCCGGACTGATGCTGTTTTAAGCAGAATTACCATGGTGTTGTTTTATGTGCAGAAAACAAATATTCTCGGAATGACCTGAAACTCCACGGAACACCTTAGAAAAAACAATAAAAAGTCCTCGCCAAAGCTGAAGACCGGGGGGCCCACACCCTTCTCACGAGGGTGGGGGCGCCCCCCAAGGGCGCGCCCCCCTAGCTCGTGGGCCCCCTGTTGCGTCTCCGACTCCAACTCCACCTCCATATATTGAGTTTCAATGAGAAAAAAATCAGAGAGAAGAAATCATTCTATTTTACGATACGGAGCCGCCGCCAAGCCCTAAAACCTCTCGGGAGGGCTGATCTGGAGTCCGTTCGGGGCTCCAGAGAGGGGTATTCGTCGCCGTCGTCATCATCAACCATCCTCCATCACCAATTTCATGATGGTCACCGCCGTGCATGAGTAATTCCATCGTAGGCTTGCTGGACGGTGATGGGTTGGATGAGATTTATCATGTAATCGAGTTAGTTTTGTTAGGGTTTGATCCCTAGTATCCACTATGTTCTGAGATTGATGTTGCTATGACTTTGATATGCTTAATGCTTGTCACTAGGGCCCGAGTGCCATGATTTCAGATCTGAACCTATTATGTTTTCATGAATATATGTGAGTTCTTGATCCTATCTTGCAAGTCTATAGTCACCTACTATGTGTTATGATCCGGCAACCCCGAAGTGACAATAATCGGGACCACTCCCGGTGATGACCATAGTTTGAGGAGTTCATGTATTCACTATGTGCTAATGCTTTGTTCCGGTTCTCTATTAAAAGGAGGCCTTAATATCCCTTAGTTTCCGATAGGACCCCGCTTCCACGGGAGGGTAGGACAAAAGATGTCATGCAAGTTATTTTCCATAAGAACGTATGACTATATACGGAATACATGCCTACATTACATTGATGAACTGGAGCTAGTTCTGTTTCACCTTATGTTATGACTGTTACATGATGAAACGCATCCGGCATAATTATCCATCACTGATCCGGTGCCTACGAGTTTTCCATATACTGGTTCTCGCTTGTTTACTTTCCTGCTGCTACTGTTACAATCACTACAAAATACCAAAAACATTACTTTGTTGTCTTTACTTTTGTTGCCGCTACCACCACTATCATATTACTTTGCTACTAAACACTTTGCTGCAGATACTAAGTTTCCAGGTGTGGTTGAATTGACAACTCAGCTGCTAATACTTGAGAATATTCTTTGGCTCCCCTTGTGTCGAATCAATAAATTTGGGTTGAATACTCTACCCTCGAAAGCTGTTGTGATCCCCTATACTGGTGGGTTATCAAGACCTATTTCTGGCACCGTTGCCGAGGAGCATAGCTCTATTCTTTGAGTCACTTGGGATTTATATCTGCTGGACACTATGAAGAACTTGAGAGATCCAAAAACCAAGATCTATCCCTCAACTATGAGGGGAGGTAAGGAACTGCCATCTAGCTCTGCACTTGATTCACCTTCTGTTTTGAGTAAGTTTGCGACACCTACATCTGCTTCTGCTATTCGTTCTGATATGTCGCATGTTATTGATGATGCCACTTCTGCTATGCATGATACTTATGATGAAACTGCTTCTATGCCTGATACTACTGTGCCCCTTAGTGAATTTCTTGATGAACAAATTGCTAGGGCTAGAGAAAAAGAAATTATTGAATCTGAATACGATGATGATAGTGATGATGAAAATATGCATGTTATTCCTGAGGGTTATCTTTTTGATATGGAATCTTCTGCCGCTATTTTTTCTTGCAAAGATAGATATGAGATTAAGAGGTTATTAATTAAATGGAACAAAGAATCACTTAGAGATAGAATGAAACCCGACCCTGCTTTTGCTACTTCACCTATATGTGTTCCTAATAAAGATTATGAATTCTCTGTTGATCCTGATAAAATTACTTTGGTTGAATCTGATCCGTTTTATGGCTATGAATTTGAAACTGTTGTGGCACATCTTATTAAGTTAAATGATATAGCTGCCTTGTTTACTAATGATGAGAGATCGCGTTACCTTTATATACTCAAAATATTTCTGTTCTCATTAAAGGGTGATGCTAAGATATGGTTTAATTCTCTTGATCCTGGTTGTGTGCGTAGTCCCCAGGATATGATTTATTACTTCTCTGCTAAATATTTCCCTGCTCATAACAAACAAGATGCTTTGAGGGAAATATACAACTTCGTGCAAATTAAAGAAGAGAGTCTCCCACAAGCTTGGGGGAGGCTTCTCAAGCTACTTAATGCTTTGCCCGATCATCCTCTTAAGAAACCTGAAATACTTGATATCTTTTATAATGGACTAACCAATGCTTCCAGAGATTACCTGGATAGTTGTGCTGGTTCTCTTTTCAGGGAAAGAACACCGGATGAAGCTGAAATTCTATTGAATAATATGTTGACAAATGAAAATAATTGGGCACCTCTTGAGCTAGCTCCTGAGCCATCTCCTGCTCCTATTACTGAGCCTATTCCTAAACCAACTCCGAAGAAGAGAGGTGTTCTATTTCTCAGTCCCGAAGATATGCAAGAGGCAAAGAAATCAATGAAAGAAAAAGGTATTAAAGCTGAAGATGTTAAGAATTTACCTCCTATTGAAGAAATACCTGGTCTTAATTCATCGCCTGTTGGAGAAACCTATGATCTCAATTATTTATTTACTGAAGAACCTCCTGATCCCGATATCCCGACACAGGTAGTAAAGGTAAATTCTCTCTATAGATATGATAAAGCTGAAGTCCCTCCTACTAAAATTGCTAGTCAATGCTTGGATGAGTTTGATAACTTTATGTATAAGCAAGATGACTTCAATGCTTATTTTGGTAGACAATTAAAAGAAAATGCTTATATGATTAGACGCTTGGGTGATTATATGGCTAATATTAAAGTTGAACTTAAACTTGTTAGCAAACATGCTTCTATGGTTACCACTCAAGTAGAACAAGTACTTAAGGCTCAAAAAGAAGTGCTTAATGAAATGAATAGTAAGAAAAATGACTATGTTGTTAGAGTGGCTACTAGAACTGGTAGAATGACTCGGGAACCTTTGTATCCTGAAGGCCACCCTAAGAGAATTGAGCAAGATTCTCATAGAAATAATATTGATGTTCCTAGTTCTTCTAAAAAGAAGAAGAAGAAGAAAAATGATAGAACTATGCAAAATTCTATTGAACCTATTGCTGAACCACCTGATAATCCAAATGATATTTCTATGTCTGATGCTGAAACACAATCTGGTAATGAACATGAACCTAGTAAAAATATTAATGATGATGTTCATGCTGATGCTCAACCTAGTAATGATAATGATGTAGAAATTGAACCTGCTGTTGATCTTGATAACCCACAATCAAAGAATCAACGTTATGATAAAAGAGACTTTGTTGTTAGGAAATATGGTAAAGAAAGGGAACCTTGGGTTCAGAAACCCATGCCTTTTCCTCCAAAACCATCCAAGAAAAAGGATGATGAGGATTTTGAGCGTTTTGCTGAAATGATTAGGCCTATCTTTTTGCGTATGAGATTAACTGATGTGCTCAAAACAAATCCTTATGCTAAATACATGAAGGATATCATTACTAATAAAAGAAAGATACCAGAAGCTGAAATTTCCACCATGCTTGCTAATTATACTTTTAAGGGTGGAATACCAAAGAAACTTGGAGACCCCGGAGTACCTACTATACCTTGCTCCATTAAAATAAATTATATTAAAACTGCTTTATGTGATCTCGGAGCTGGTGTTAGTGTTATGCCTCTCCCTTTATATCGTAGACTTGATTTGAATAAGTTGACACCTACTGAAATATCTCTGCAAATGGCTGATAAATCAACTGCTATGCCTGTCGGTATTTGTGAGGATGTGCCTGTTGTGGTTGCAAACGTTACTATTTTAATGGACTTTGTTATTCTTGATATTCCCGAGGACGATAGTATGTCGATTATCCTTGGTAGACCTTTTTTGAATACCGCAGGGGCTGTTATTGATTGCAACAAAGGCAATGTCACTTTTCATGTTAATGGTAATGAGCATACGATACACTTTCCGAGGAAACAACCTCAAGTCCACAGTATTAATTCTATTGGAAAAACTTCAACGATTACTATTGGAGGTTTTGAATTTCCTCTCCCCACTGTCAAGAAGAAATATGATATTCTTATTATTGGGGATGTGCATATCCCCGTTGAGGTAACTTAGTGTTATTTGAAATTTCTCCGGTTTCATGATTATCGGAATGAGTTTGTTAACAAGACTTGATCAACCTTGTTAGTGGATTCTTTTTTATGAGCATGAGATGGATGAAACTAGAAGCACAACCTTCTGCACCCTCTCTATATTTTCTGTTATTTATATTAAATAAAGTAAAAATAGTATTTTCTGTCTGTTTCCTGACTTATCCGTGCAATATAAAAATATCCCGAAAATAAAAGTCCTCAGAATGCCATGCCAATTTAATATGATTTTTTCGGGAATATTTGAGGATTTACTGTGCCAAAATTACCGCGGGAGGAGCTACCACCTGGCCACGAGGGTGGTGGGCGCCCCCCCCCCCCATAGGGCACGCCCCTGCCTCATGGGCCCATGGTGGCCCTCCTCCACTTATCTCAGCACCCATCTTCTTCCTCTATCTCACACAAACCTGAAAAACCAACTCAAGCACGAGTTTCTTCCTCTATCTCCTTGCTCAAAGCACCTCTCTCAAAACTGCTTGGGGAGATTATTCCTTGGTATGTGAATCCTCCATTGGTCCAATTAGTTTTTGTTCTAGTGCTTTATTCTTTGCAAATTTGTGCTGCATAGGTGACCATGTTCTTGAGCTTGCATGCCAAATTTATATGGTTCCAAGTAGTTCTAATGCTTGATATAGGCTCTAGGCACTTGTAGGAGTAGTTGCTATCAGTTTTATTGAGTTTGGTTCACTTTTATTTTGAAGTTACTAAAAATTTCAGAATTTTTCAGAAAATGATGAGGATATTATTGAGGGGCTCATCGAGCCAAAGCTCGAAGGAAAAGGCACCAAAGCCTAAGTATAATTTGCCACGCAGCACGGAGATTCGGGTGTGTGAATGGCCTTCTGATGATTTCTTGAGAGCAGCCGGTATCTATGAAGATTTTCATGAATTGGATCACAATGCAGGCCTCACCGCTTTCCTCCACGACCAATGCGAACAGTATCTCTTACTCACAAATACCTTTGTGCAAAACTTTCATTTTCATTCTAGGGACTCACCACCTACGGTGGAGTTTCATTTATATGATGAGCATAAGGAAATGTCACTTTATGATTTATGTCGGATTTGTTTAGTCCCTTTTGAGGGCAGGATAGAAGAACCACATCATGATGATGTGGCTGGGTTTATTGATAATATTACTGTAGGAGAAACTAGGAAGGTTTCCGATGCACGAATCACTAGCATACATTTTCCTGTTTTGCGTTACTTTGCATTATTTGCTAGTCGTTGTTTAATTGGACGCGGAAATTCTGGAAACCTGAGCATCCCTGATTTAATCATTCTTCTCCAAGGTTTATACAGTGATAACACTTTTAGTTTGGTTGGTATTATTGCTAGACGGTTAAATATGAACCGTGCTAAGGGCCCCATCTTTGGAGGCATCTATGCCACACGGCTAGCCGCACATTTTAACATACCTATTAGGCATGCTGAGAAGGAAGAAAAGGTGCTGCCCGTGTTTATCTAGATCATAAAAGTATGGTGGCACATGATTTTATTGTTAAGAATAGGGTAGGAGAGCTTAAGTATCAATTGTTCTTTAATAAACATCATCCTGAGACTATTACCTTGCCTGCTCTTTCTTTGTTTGATTTGACTGTAGGCACGTACCTTGTTCCGTTGACGGCTATTCACGCCTACCGGAACCCTGCACTAGTCGAGGAGCCAGAACAGGAACCACAAGATGAGCCTCCACGACAATTTGTTTATTCTTGGGATCCATAGATGACTGTCAGCCAGTGGCAGTCAGAGTTTTCTTCTTCATCATAGTATGATCCCAACTATTCCTCATCACAGTACGACCCCAACAACTATTATTATGGATATCCACTAGGCCAGCTGTGGCCATAGACCAACTTAGGACAAAAGCCTAAGCTTGGGGGAGTACGTATTTCTCACCGACATTACATTTATGTTCACACACACTCGTTGCTAGATGTCGGTGCTCATACTTTTTCACTGTAATATCCATGCTAGTTTATTTTCTTTTTCCTGCTTTCTTCTTGTGTGTTTGTTAGACCTTAAGAAAAACCAAAAAAAATAGTAGTAGTTTATTTTTCTGCTGTAGTAGTAATAATTAAAAAGAAAACCCAAAAATATTTCCCGTTCTTCTTTTGCTTGTTGGGAGCTTTCCCGTGTAAATAGTTTCAATTCTTTTCTTTTATTTGGGGGTCAGTAGGAGAAGACCATGATTAAATTGTTGAAGTGGCTCTTATATGCATTATTGTTGATTTAACCAAAGAGCCCATATTGCCTTGTCTTCTCCTGTTTATTGAATGCTCGCAGATTCCAGCTTAGTCCAATGCACGTGCACTCTTATTATTATTCACACCGTTTGGTCGTGCAAGTGAAAGGCAATTATGATGATATATGATGGACTGACTGAGATGAGAAAAGCTGGTATGAACTCGACCTCTTTTTTTGTAAATATGATGAGTCCCGCGTTCTTGATTCAGCTTATTATGAATAAACATGTTTGCAATGACAGATAGAGATCAGAGTTGCTTGTGCCATGCTTGATTAGCTATGAGTTATAATGATTTACCTTGTATGTCGACATGCTATTGAGATGATTATGATGTGGTATGATGGGGTGGTATCCTCTTTTGAATGATTTAAGTGACTTGACTTGGCACATGTTCACGCATGTAGTTGAAACAAAATCAACATAGCCTTCATGATATTTATGTTCATGGTGGATTATATCCTACTCATGCTTGCATCCAATGTTTATTAATTTTAATGCATTTACATGGCTGTTGTCGCTCTCTAGTTGGTCGCTTCCTAGTCTTTTGCTAGCCTGTTGGAAATATGCCCTAGAGGCAATAATAAAATGGTTATTATTATATTTCTTTGTTCATGGTAATTATCTATTGCTCATGCTATAATTATGTTATCCGGAAATCGTAATACATGTGCGAATACATAGACCACAACATGTCCCTAGTGAGCCTCTAGTTGACTAGCTCGTTGATCAAAGGATAGTCCTGGTTTTATGACTATGGACATTAGATGTCATTGATAACGGGATCACATCATTAGGAGAATGATGTGATGGACAAGACTCAATCCTAAGCTTAGCTCAAAGATCGTGTAGTTCGTTTGCTGTAGCTTTTCTGAATGTCAAGTATCATTTCCTTGACCATGAGATTGTGCAACTCCCGGATACCGTAGGAGTGCCTTGGGTGTGCCAAATGTCACAACATAACTGGGTGACTATAAAGGTACATTACAGGTATCTCCGAAAGTGTCTGTTGGGTTGGCACGAATCGAGACTGGGATTTGTCACTCCGTATGACGGAGAGGTATCTCTGGGCCCACTCGGTAATGCATCATCATAATGAGCTCAATGTGATCAAGTGGTTGATCACGGGATCATGCATTACGGTACGAGTAAAGTGACTTGCCGGTAACGAGACTGAACAAGGTATTGGGATACCGACGATCGAGTCTCGGACAAGTAACGTACCGATTGACAAAGGGAATTGTATACAGATTGATTGAATCCTCGACATCGTGGTTCATCCGATGAGATCATCGTGGAGCATGTGGGAGCCAACATGGGTATCCAGATCCCGCTGTTGGTTATTGACCGTAGAGTCGTCTCGGTCATGACTGCATGTCTCCCGAACCCGTAGGGTCTACACACTTAAGGTTCGGTGACGCTAGGGTTGTTAGGAAGACTTGTATGTGATTACCGAATGTTGTTCGGAGTCCCGGATGAGATCCCGGACGTCACGAAGAGTTCCGGAATGGTCCGGAGGTAAAGATTTATATATGGGAAGTTGTCATATGGTCACCGGAAAGTTTTGGGGGCATATCGGTATTGTACCGGGGCCATCGGAGGGGTTCCGGGGGTCCACCGGGAGGGTCCACCTCTTCCGGAGGGCCTTATGGGCTGTATGAAGAAGGGAACCAGCCCAAGTGGGCTGGGGCGCCACACCCTTAGGGCCCATGCGCCTAGGGTTGGGGGAAACCCTAAGGGGGGGCGCCCCCACTACTAGGAAAAGGGGTAAAGATAGGATTGACACTAATGGCGCACCAGAGAAGTGGTGCGCCACTACTATATACTAATGGCGCACCTGGTGGAGATACGCCATTAGTGTGGAAGACACTAATGGCGCACCAGGCAAAAGGTGCGCCACTAGTAAAACATTTTTTTTTCATTTTTTCAAACATACTAATGGCGCATTCTGGCAAAGTGCGCCATTAGTAGTTAGAACTACTAATGGCGCACCGGCGACAGAGTGCGCCAGTAAAAATTTTTTTTACTTTTTTGGCAAAAAAACATTCTAATGGCGCACCGCTACTGGGTGCGCCATTAGTAAGCTTCCCCCCACTCCACCTATTCCCCTCCCTCCCTTCCTCCCTACTCGACCTAACCGTACGCCCCCTCCGCCCCAACCGTACGCCGCCGCCGCGCTTGCACGCCCCCTCCGCCCCCTCCGTCCCCTCCGTC
>NC_057797.1:73916401-73918141 GCF_018294505.1 Triticum aestivum
GGAGACGATGACCACCACGACACAGCCAGGCTGCTCAAGGCCTTCAGCCGCACCGTCGAGCCGCGCAACTTCGGCATCGGCCTCGTCGCCGGCTTCCTCCTCGTCACATCTCCCCCCTCCCCAAGATTACTGCTAGATCTCGGTAACGAACCCGAATCGCCTCTGTTCTGCGTCTCTTCTTCCAATCTCTCCTTTCTTGATCTCACATCTCCCCCTCCCCTGATTGATTCAGCCAGGACTTCCTCGCTCCCCACGGCGGCGAGACCGACCGGCGACGAGCGGCCAGGTAACGCTCCCTCCCTTCCCCTTCCCCTTCCCTCTGTTATCTGTTAATTCAATGAATTTTGTTCTCACCTCGTCTCAGTTTATACGGTGCTGATGTTTCTGTTTTTTGGCAATATGATCTGCCTGCTGTTATTCTGGAGCCAAAGTGAAATTGCTTAGTCCATGGGGATGTGAGAGCTTGCTTAGTCCCCTGTGTTTGAATGCATGCTTACAATTTCCTATGTCTGCAGTGATAATCTGAAATTCTAGGAGTGGCATGTTGGATTGAATTTGCCAGTTTCGTTTGTTTAGTAGTAGACGCAGCATGTATTGTGCTCCTCTCGGCTTGTTCATACCAGCAGTTGTTTTGCTGAGGGCATAACAGCATACTTGATAAGATTCTATTACTTGGCACCAGACCAGGCGTATTTTCCTTGGCATTGAGCTGGAGAACTACTAGTAGATGTCATCTCCACTTTCTTCACCCATATGAATAAGCTATGTGAACTCCTATGCTGCTTAAGTACATGTTGGTCTGATTGATGTGGTCTCTGTGCAATGTTTTTATCCTCTGCTCGCTGAAAGTTTAACTCTTTGTTGCTGCTAGTAGTGGATTTGCTCCAAATTACAACTCCCAGAAAAATTTGGAAATTTCTGATTGTTTTTTGGTCATTTTTGGGAATTTACTATCAACCTAGGTGCATTTGCATCTGGGAGCAGAAGGGCACTTTCGCAGATATGAGCAATATTTATGAATTTAGTTATTAATTGACTATCATATTTTGAAGTAAATGACTATCTTGATGTCGTGTCCTGATTACTGTTATTAATTGTAATGTACGTTCTGCCTCTTCTTATTCCTCTACATTTGGCTTTGTCTCACATCGATTGTTAACGGTCATTGTTGCATTTGGACAGGTAATGGGAGTAGCAGCAGCGACAATGGCTACAGCCAAAGCAGCAGCGACCATGGCTGTAGCGAAAGCAGCAGCGATTCTGGCTGTAGCGAAAGCAGCAGCGATTCTGGCAGCAGCATAGACAACAAGAAGGGTGATCCGGACTGGAGTGCAGGAGAAGAGGAGCAGAGTGGGGATGAGGAGCTGTAGGATGACGTTGGGCATCAGGCTGAGGATGACCTAGCGCTGGTGGTGGCTGACCAAGGGCAAGAGATGATGGTGGCTGACCATGGGCAAGAGATGGTGGTGGCTGACCATGGGCAAGAGATGGAGGTGGCTGAGGATGACCTAGCGATGGTCGTGCCTAAAGGTGGCCTCGCGATGGTGGTGGTGCCTGACAATGAATAGCTGGGCGACATGACCACGCCAATTGAGGTAGAAGACTACATCCCACTGCCTCCACCGCCTCCACCGCCTCGCCGCTCTTGGCGCATCAGGCTAAGGAAGGAGAAGGAGAAGAACAATGCATGAGAACTGAACTTTGTCAGGTATGTCAAATCTCCAAAATGATATATATATA
>NC_057797.1:73918417-73927799 GCF_018294505.1 Triticum aestivum
TCTAATATGCTTAGTTTCCTATAGGTTAGCTTCATTTTACCTAAGTTGGCTCAAATATGCTAACTTAGAGCTTATATGCTTAATTTCCTATAGGTTAGCTCCAAAATAACTTATGTTAGCACAAAATGATCAAGTTTACATAATAAGCTTATAGTCTTTTTCTTATTCTTCTTCTTTTCCAAAATGACATAGGTTAGCTTCATTTTACCTAAGTTGGCTCTAATATACTAACTTAGAGCTTATATGCTTAGTTTCCTATAGGTCAGCTCAAAAATAACTTATGTTAGCACAAAATGATCAAGTTTACATAATAAGCTTATAGTCTTCTTCTTATTCTTCTTCTTTTCCAAAATTCTTCTTATTCTTCTTCTAGTGTTCTTCTTCTTCTAGTATTCTTCTAGTCTTCTTCTTTTTCTTCTTCTAACTTCTTGTTTATCATTTTGCAGATTTGATTTAATTCACGGAAGCTTGCATGGATGGAGTGCTTCTTTTCCATTTGTGTTTTTATTTTGTATCAATGTGAAACTTTTGTGAATTGATGGATAACGGTGTTGGATGAACAATGTGAAACTTTTTTAATATGTAACGATGGAACTATGTGTTGGCTATGTATGTATATATGATGGAACTTGTGTGTTGGCTATGTATGTATATATGATGGAACTTGTGTGTTGGCTATGATTGTTATATGGATGCTTGTTGTATATATATGTGTTGGATATCTCATAGGTGAAATAGTGACCTGAGATTAAAAAAAATAAAAAAAATGTTACTAATGGCGCACTACCATGTGGTGCGCCATTAGTATAGCAGACACTAGTGGCGCACCATGGGCAAAACTAATGGCGCACTGCCTGGTGCGCCATTAGTATACCAGATACTAATGGCGCACCAGTGGTGCGCCATTAGTAAAAAATTCTAGTGGCGTGATACTAATGGCGCACTAGTGATGCGCCATTAGTAGGCAAAACTGGTGCGCCATTAGTAGCCCTTTTCCTAGTAGTGCCCCTTGCTTGGGGGGCAAGCCCCCCTCCCCTTGCCCCCCCTCTAGATCTCATCTAGAGGGGGCCGGCCCCCTTCCCCATTCCCCTATAAATAGAGGGGTGAGGGGAGGGGTGCACACAACATCCAAGGCGCAGCCCCTCCCCTCCCCAACACCTCTCCTCCTCCATAAGAGCTTGGCGAAGCCCTGCCGGAGTACTGCAGCTTCATCACCACCATGCCGTCGTGCTGCTGTTGGAGCCCTGTTCCTCAACCTCTCCCTCCTCCTTGCTGGATCAAGGCGTGGGAGACGTCCTCGCTCCGTACGTGTGTTGAACGCGGAGGTGCCGTCCGTTCAGCACTAGGATCTTCGGTGATTTGGATCACGTCGAGTACGACTCCATCAACCCTGTTCTCTTGAACGCTTCCGCTCGTGATCTACAAGGGTATGTAGATGCAATCCTCTCTCCCTCATTGCTAGATGACTCCATAGATTGATCTTGGTGATGCGTAGAAAATTTTAAAATTCTGCTACGTTCCCCAACAGTGGTATCAGAGCTAGGTCTATGTGTAGTTACTATGCACGAGTAGAACACAAAGTAGTTGTGGGCGTCGATATTGTCAATTTGCTTGCCGTTACTAGTCTTATCTTGATTCGGCGGCATCGTGGGATGAAGCGGCCCGAACCAACCTTACACGTACACTTACGTGAGACCGGTTCCACCGACTGACATGCACTAGTTGCATAAGGTGGCTGGCGGGTGTCTGTCTCTCCCACTTTAGTCGGATCGGATTCGATGAACAGGGTCCTTATGAAGGGTAAATAGAAATTGGCAATTCACGTTGTGGTTTTGGCGTAGGTAAGAAACGTTCTTGCTAGAAACCTATAGCAGCCACGTAAAAACTTGCAACAACAATTAGAGGACGTCTAACTTATTTTTGCAGCAAGTGTTTTGTGATGTGATATGGCCAAAGGTTGTGATGAATGATGAATGATATATGTGATGTATGAGATTGATCATGTTCTTGTAATAGGAATCACGACTTGCATGTCGATGAGTATGACAACCGACAGGAGCCATAGGAGTTGTCTTTATTTATTTATGACCTGCGTGTCAACATAAACGTCATGTAATTACTTTACTTTATTGCTAAAGCGTTAGCCATAGTAGTAGAAGTAATAGATGACGAGACAACTTCAAGAAGACACGATGATGGAGATCATGATGATGGAGATCATGGTGTCATGCCGGTGACAATGATGATCATGGAGCCCCGAAGATGGAGATCAAAGGAGCAAATGATATTGGCCATATCATGTCACTATTTGATTACATGTGATGTTTATCATGTTTTACATCTATTTGCTTAGAACGATGGTAGCTTAAATAAGATGATCCCTCGTAATAATTTCAAGAAAGTGTTCCCCCTAACTGTGCACCGTTGCGAAGGTTCGTTTTTTAGAAGCACCACGTGATGATCGGGTGTGATAGATTCTAACGTTCAAATACAATGGGTGTAAGATAGATTTACACACGCAATACACTTAGGTTGACTTGACGAGCCTAGCATGTACAGACATGGCCTCGGAACACAGAATACCGAAAGGTCGAGCATGAGTCGTATAGAAGATACGATCAACATGAAGATGTTCACCGATGTTGACTAGTCCGTCTCACGTGATGATCGGACACGGCCTAGTTAACTCGGATCGTGTTATACTTAGATGACTGGAGGGATGTCTATCTGAGTGGGAGTTCATTTAATAATTTGATTAGATGAACTTAATTATCATGAACTTAGTCTAAAATCTTTACAATATGTCTTGTAGATCAAATGGACCATGTTGTCCTCAACTTCAACACGTTCCTAGAGAAAACCAAGCTGAAAGACGATGGCAGCAACTATACGGACTGGGTTCGGAACCTGAGGATCATCCTCATAGCTGCCAAGAAAGATTATGTCCTAGAAGCACCGCTAGGTGGCGCACCCGTCCCACAGAACCAAGATGTTATGAATGCTTGGCAGACACGTGTTGATGATTACTCCCTCGTTCAGTGCGGCATGCTTTACAGCTTAGAACCGGGGCTCCAAAAGCGTTTTGAGAGACACGGAACATATGAGATGTTCGAAGAGCTGAAAATGGTTTTTCAAGCTCATGCCCGGGTCGAGAGATATGAAGTCTCCGACAAGTTCTTCAGCTGTAAGATGGAGGAAAATAGTTCTGTCAGTGAGCACATACTCAAAATGTCTGGGTTGCATAACCGCTTGACTCAGCTGGGAGTTAATCTCCCGGATGACGCGGTCATTGACAGAATCCTTCAGTCGCTTCCACCAAGCTACAAGAGCTTTGTGATGAACTTCAATATGCAGGGGATGGAAAAGACCATTCCTGAAGTATTTGCAATGCTGAAATCAGCAGAGGTAGAAGTCAAAAAGGAACATCAAGTGTTGATGGTGAATAAAACCACTAAGTTCAAGAAAGGCAAGGGTAAGAAGAACTTCAAGAAGGACGGCAAGGGAGTTGCCGCGCCCGGTAAGCAAGCTGCCGGGAAAAAGGCCAAATAATGGACCCAAGCCCGAGACTGAGTGTTTTTATTGCAAGGGAAGTGGTCACTGGAAGCGGAACTGCCCCAAATACTTAGCGGACAAGAAGGCCGGCATCACGAAAGGTATATGTGATATACATGTAATTGATGTGTACCTTACCAGTACTCGTAGTAGCTCCTGGGTATTTGATACCGGTGCGGTTGCTCACATTTGTAACTCAAAGCAGGAGCTGTGGAATAAACGGAGACTGGCGAAGGATGAGGTGACGATGCGCGTCGGGTGTCGTGCTTCTAAGTCTGACAGTAGTGTAGGGGGGTAAGTATGGAGAGGCAAGATCTTAGCTATGGAGAAGCTATAAGCACGCAAGGTTTACGAGTTCAGGCCCTTCTCGGAGGAAGTAATAGCCCTACGTCTCGGAGCCTGGAGGCAGTCGACTGGATTATGTGAATGTGAATTACCGAGGTGCGAACCCTTGTCTCGGAGGAGGGGGTGGCTTATATAGAGTGCGCAGGACCCCGGCCAGCCCACGTTACAAAGGGTTCAATGTACATTAAGGCAGGGCGTTACTGGTAACGCTTGTAATAAAGTGCTATGATGACCATAAAAGCTACTTGATGACCGACCATTAGCGTGCGGAGTGACTTGAGGTCTCCTGGCCGTCGGGTGGTTGGATCTTGGTCGAGTGATTGCTTCTTGGTCGAGTGTCTTCGAGTCTGTTGAGTGGAACACCTTTAAGTCGATTGAAAGGTGATTTCTTCTAGAGATGTCCTTGGGTAGGGCAGTTAGGATAGATCCATGACCCTACCCTAGGTACATAGCTTCATCATTAGCACCCGAATGGATCGAGGTTTGAGTGGGGAAGGAGTTGAGGACCTCTCTGACTTGTTTTTCATGCCGTGAGCATATCTTGTTCCGGATCAATGGACCTGAGTGATGACAGCATCTTCCTTTTCAGTCGCCTTGATCCATTCTTAATTCTTCGTCGAGTGACTTTCTTTACTCGTAAGGCTTCGAGTGACGGTGCGGAGGAGATCTTTTAGTCTGACAAGTTTGTTTGCTACCCACAGATTTCGTGGGATCTGAATTTTGGGAAGCGCACGGGACGGGGGAGGCCGCAGTAATCGGATGGGATAGAGCGGAGATGCCTCGATCCCCGCGCCGCCTTTTTTGCCACGTACCGCGTGCGCGATCATTACGGGATTTGACAGAGCCACCTGGGCCTACCCGTCAGCCACTCGGAAGCGGCCTCATATAAGGCGTTGGACCGGAGTCTCCCGAACAGTGTGTTCCCATTTCCTCTTCTCCTCTTCACGCCCTCCGCTGCACTCGCTCTCGCCCCAGCATCACCGCTCCGTACGCGTCTCGCCGGCGACAATGGGGAAGGAGAAGACGGCGGCCCTGGAGCGGGCAAAGAAGGCGACGGCGAGGTCGAAGGGGAAGGCGACCAGCCGGGGCGGATCTTCCTCACGGACCGGCCTGCCGAAGGGCTGGATCTAGGGCAACTGGATCCACTCGAGGATCACCCAAGAAGACCTTGACGACCTGGCCGAAGGGGGGCTGATCCCCTATGACTCGGTGCGGCTTCCGGGGAAGGAATCTGAGCCGCAACCTCGGGAGGGTGAGCGTGTTCTTCTTGCCACCCACGTCGACCGTGGATTTTCCTTGCCTCCTCACCCTTTCTTTCGAGGGTTTCTGAACTTCTTTGGGGCACAACTCCACCATTTTACCCCCAACTCGATCGTTTATCTCACCGCTTTCATTTCTTTGTGTGAGAATTTCCTGGGTTGCCGACCTCACTGGGGGCTTTTCAAGCATATTTTCACTTGTCGCTCCCAGACAGTGAAAAAGGCTAACCCGGGTGATGAGAGGACCCAAGTGATCCAGATGTGTGGGGGTCTTAGCATCCAGACGAGAGGGAAAAGCTCCTTTTCGGCCATGATTCTTCCTGACTCAGTTCGTGGATGGCAGTCAATCTGGTTTTACTGTAAAGACCAGTCGACGCCAGGGCAATCGACTGGCCTCCCTCCCTTTACCATGGACTGAGTGGAGAAACCCTCCCCTTTGAAGGTGCTCCCGGAGGAGAAGGCGCACGTGAAGCTATTGGTCGATCGAGTGGTCCAGCTTATTCGTGACGGGGTCACTGGTATGGATCTCTTGGAGGTCTTCCTTCAGCGACGCATCCAGCCTCTTCAAGCTCGAGACCATCCGATGTGGATGTATTCGGGTCTTGAAGACTCCACTCGGATCCACCCGGAGGAGGTCGACGACGACACACTGGAGAAGTGGTTGTCGGGCATTACCGGGAACAAGGACAATCCTAGGGGAGCCAGGAGAGTTCCCCCTTTCGACTAGTCTCATGCACCAGAGCAGGTCTGATTCTGAGTTTTTGCTTGTAATCTGAATTTACTCGCGCAGCTGCCTATATTGCGTCGACTGACTTTGTTCTTCCTACTTCCTTTCAGGCCATTATTGAAATGTATTCAATGCCCAACGGGGAGCAAGAGCAAGTACTGGAAGGCGAGGCGAGTGGCGACAACAGTGACGAGTGGACTTCCGATGGTGAAGGGGATGGAGGAAGCGACGACTCAAGTGATGGAGAAGAAGTCGAGTCCCCCCTCGCAAGGAGAGGTGATCCAAGCTCGACCAAGAACGGCCGAGTGCCCGCGACAAGGCAACTACTCAGGCTGGTCAGTCTTCAAAGCGTCCTCGGATCTCTTCACCAACCCCGACTGAGAAGGCGCCAAAGCACCCCAAAGTTGCAGAGCCAAGGACTCGGAAGGCGTTGCCGAAGATCACGATTGATATCCCCGTCGCCTCCGCCTGAGTGTCTCTCTTTGTATTCATTCGACGCTCCGCGCTGTTTGTTTTTCTTGTTTTAACTAGACGAACTTTGGAATTGTCAGCGCTGCCACTTCCGGGACCTCAGCTTATAGGGATGATGATGAGGTGATGGAGGATGCAGTCACTTCTAATCCGGGTATGATTTCTGCCATACTATCTTTATTCGGTCGATTCAACTGCAATGTGCCTCATTGGGTGACGTGATTTTGGCAATTGAACTTTGCACATCTCCCAACATTATTGACCTCCCTGATGATAATGAAGAGTCCGAGAGGCCTTTGACGAGGAAGAATAGGCGAGCTCCTGTAAGTGAGGCGCTACAGTCGACGCCGAGGGCGGAGCCAGTCGTTCAGGACACTGGCGACGTCAATCGGGGTTCTGTTACCTTCGCCGAGCCACTGTCGAGTGCCTTGCCTTCTTCGTCGACTGATCGAGCCCCTGTCGACCCGCCTTCACTTTTTGCGACCCATCATGTCCCGGAGGACGAGGTGAATGCTGCTAGGGAAGCCATACGCCAGGTGGGCATTATGATGGAGAAGATGAAGACGGTGCGGGACGCCAGCCAAGCCGCCTATGATGCCAGCTCGGCTCTCCAGAGCAACCTTCAGGTTAGTTGGTCGCCGCTTGTTCTGTTAGGATATGCTATCTAAAGATTCTTTCCGAAAATCTTTTCATCTGTACACCCAGTGGGTGTTTCGATTGAATTTTTTGGACTAGTGGGGGCACGCTGAGTGCACCCACTGGGTGTAGTCCCCGAGACTATGGTGGACTACCGGCAGTCGACTGTAGTCTTTGTATTTTGCCGAATGTATAAACCAAACTGGTAGTTTGTCTCTTCCACTCGGTCTGGTCGAGTGGGATCAGAACCGGTGGGGGCACGCAAAGTGCACCCACTGGGTGTAGTCCCCGAGACTATGGTCGACTGCTGGCAGTCGACTGTAGTCTGAGTTCTACTTTCTCTCTTTCTGCCTTTTTTGGACTCGACTTCGGCGGGCCGGTCGAGTGGGATCAGAACCGGTGGGGGCATGCAAAGCACACCCACTGGGTGTAGTCCCCGAGACTATGGTGGACTGCAGGCAGTCGACCGTAGTCTTAGTATTTATTGCCTTTGTTGTTTTTTGCTGTAAAAATAACTTCTCCCCTTTGATTTCAGAAATCTTGTGATCTTGGAGCTCGCTTTGCTGACTTGGAGAAGCAGCAAATTCAACTGAACCTTGACTTGGAGCTGGCCAGGACAGAGCTGCAAAACGTCAAAGACGGCGCCGCAGGTAAGACGAGTTTGTCGACTGGTCAGTTTTAGGTTTGAGTACCCTTCTGCTATTTCTGAATCAATCATCATTTCTTTGCAGAAAAACTGAAAGAAGCTCTGGCGAAGAAGGATCAGGATTTGGCCGCTGCTCGTAAGGAGGCTGATGACAAGACCGCTCTGGCCGAACAGAAGCTGGCTTCGGTCGGCCAGTTGGAAGAAGAGAATACCAGGCTGAAGACCGCTCTGAATGACTCCAACAAGGAGTGCTCGCGCTGGAAGAAGGCGAATCTCGTCCAGGGCGAGAAAATGGAAGGCATTGCTCATAGGAGGGATGATCTGGAGAGCTATTTGAGGAGTCTTGCCAAGAAGTTGTTCATCAAGCTTGAAGGTGCACATTCTGTTCCGACTGATTTTTTTTGTGTCGACTCAGTGTGCGAAAATTGACTTATCCTTGGATCGTGAATGCAGAGTTTTGCTAGAACTTTGAAGAGGAGACTGGGCAGATCGAACCAGGTTTGGATCCAATCAACTCTCTCGTGAAAGATGAAACTGCCATGAATCTGCTCCGTCTGGAATTTCGCATCGACAGTGCAGTGGACTACTTGGCTCGACTGAAGGTCGCCATGTCGCGGATTGACCCGACACTTTGGCCAGAGGCTGTGCTCCAAAATGATATTGAGTCCCTAATGACTCGACTAAATGAAATCCCCGACCGAGTGCAGGAGTGGAAGAAGTCTGCTGCTCGGTGTGGCGCTGACGTGGCTCTGTCTTTGGTTCGTGTCCACTGCAAGGAGGTGCGACAGGACAAACTGGCAGCAATCAAGGTCGCCAACACCCAGAAGCATGACTTCCAAACCTTTATGGGGACTTTCATCGCTGCAGCCACTCAGATAGCTGACGGCGTCGACCTGGATGAGTTCGTCGAGCCTGCCAGCCCTCCTCCCACGGAGTGAATAAACTCTTATGTCCCACCTTAAATTTGCCTCAGAATGCGGAGTGGTTTTTGTAACCATTAAACTTTTTTGGGCTGCATGCCCGAGTACTTTGATCTGTGATCTGGAACCTTTAGAATTTACCTGAACTTCGTTTACCGTTGAATATCTTTATAAATCTCCTGCTGAGTGAACCCATTCTTCATTCGAGACAACTTCTGTATTCGCAGCGCAGCTCCGAAGGAGAGGGAAGCAGTCGACCCATGTCTTGTCGCCCGTGCGGGTCGGCGACGGAGCGCACATCGTATTTGTGGAGAAGCTCTCCAGGAGAAGGTGGCAGTCGACCCGCACTTCGTTACTGTAGAGCGGGATGAATCGCGCATTGTATTTGTGGCGAAGCTCCCCAGGAGAAGGCGGCAGTCGACCTGCCCCTTGTCGTCCTTGAGGTTTGAGATGTGTTTCGTACTTAGGCGAGTTCTGGACTGCAGCTAAGCCCCCCGAGTGGGAGGATTGCTCTCCACTCGGTAGGATTTTTTCGAACTTAGGCGAGTGTCGGACTGCAGCTAAGTCTCTAAGTGAGAGAACTTAGGCGAGTACTGGACTGCAGCTAAGCCCCCGAGTGGGAGGATTGCTCTCCACTCGGTAGAATTTTTTCAAACTTAGGCGAGTGCCGGACTGCAGCTAAGTCTCCAAGTGAGAGAACTTAGGCGAGTATTGGACTGCAGCTAAGCCCCCGAGTGGGAGGATTGCTCTCCACTCGGTAGGATTTTTTCAAACTTAGGCGAGTGCCGGACTGCAGCTAAGTCTGTAAGTGAGAGAACTTAGGCGA
>NC_057797.1:73928579-73949491 GCF_018294505.1 Triticum aestivum
TACTGGACTACAGCTAAGCCCCCGAGTGGGAGGATTGTTCTCCACTCGGTAGGATTTTTTTCAAACTTAGGCAAGTGCCGGACTGCAGCTAAGTCTCCAAGTGAGAGAACTTAGGCGAGTACTGGACTGCAGCTAAGCCCCCGAGTGGGAGGATTGCTCTCCACTCAGTAGGATTTTTTCAAACTTAGGCGAGTGCCGGACTGCAGCTAAGTCTCCAAGTGAGAGAACTTAGACGAGTACTGGACTGCAGCTAAGCCCCCGAGTGGGAGGATTGCTCTCCACTCGGTAGGTTTTTTTAAAATACTTAGGCAAAACGGATTCGCAGCTAAGCCCCCAAGTGGGAGTCTGGCTCGCCACCCGGTAGGAAACTGTTTTTACAAGCTTAGGCGAAGCGAATCCGCAGCTAAGCCACCCACTGGGGGATTTCTTATGCAAACAAAAACAATAATAATCACTGGGAAAATTATAACGCTCTTGTCTTTGATAAATAAACTACAGGAGTTTTTCTTATTACATCTCATCTGAGTGAGAATTCAAGTATAAAAGGGGCGAAGTAGCTCCGCATTCCAGGCTCGTGGCTCATCAATCTGGCGATCGACATTGTAGAGGTGGTATGCTCCATTGTGGAGGACTCTGGTGACTATGAAGGGGCCTTCCCAAGTAGGAGCGAGCTTGTGTGGTTTCTGCTGATCCACTCGGAGGACTAAGTCTCCTTCTTGGAAGACTCGGCTCTTCACGTTTCTGGCATGGAATCGACGCAAGTCTTGCTGATAGATGGTCGATCGAATCAAGGCCATTTCTCTTTCTTCTTCTAGGAGGTCGACTGCGTCCTACCGGGCTTGTTCTGCTTCATCTTCAGAGTAGAGCTCGACTCGGGGAGCGTTGTGAAGCAGGTCACTCGGTAAGACTGCCTCGGCTCCGTAGACCAGAAAGAATGGGGTTCTTCCGGTCGATCGATTCGGGTTTGTCCTCAATCCCCAAAGGACTGATGGAAGCTCGTCGACCCATGCACCTGCTGCGTGCTTGAGATCGTGCATCAATCGAGGTTTCAGTCCTTTGAGAATTAGGCCATTTGCCCTTTCTGCTTGCCCATTCGACTGGGGTGAGCAACCGAAGCATAGTCGACCCGAGTGCCCTGAGAGGTGCAAAGGGCCCTGAATTTGTCGGAATTGAAGTTTGACCCATTGTCCGTGATGATGCTGTGCGGAACTCCATATCTGAATATCAACTCTCTGATGAAACTGATAGCGGTGCAAGCATCGAGATTCTTGATAGGCTTGGCTTCAATCCATTTGGTGAACTTGTCGACTGCTACCAGCACATGAGTGAAGCCGCTCCTGCCTGTTCTTAGTGGTCCAACCATGTCCAGCCCCCAAACAGCGAAGGGCCAGACGAGTGGAATGGTTTTCAGGGCTGACACGGGCTTGTGCGGCATATTGGAGTAATACTGGCATCCTTCACATTTGTCGACTATCTCTTTTGCCATCTCATTGGCTCTTGGCCAGTAGAACCCCGCTCGGTATGCTTTAGCCACAATGGTCCGAGAGGACGCATGATGACCACAGGTCCCCGAGTGGATATCGTTAAGGATCATCTGACCTTCTTCTAGTGTAATACACTTCTGGCCGACCCCAGTCGCACTTTCTCTATATAACTGTCCCTTTATGACTGTAAAGGCCTTGGATCGATGGACGATCTGCCGAGCCTCTTCTTCGTCTTCTGGGAGTTCTTTCCTTAGGATGTACGCGATGTACGGTTCTGTCCAGGCGGGAGTGATAACTAAGACTTCCATGATCAGGTCGACCACAGCTGGAACTTCAACTTCAGTCAGATCCGTGGTGCTTTTTGGCTGCGGGGCCTCTTCAGTGAAGGGATCCTCCTGGACCGATGGTGTGTGGATGTGTTCCAAAAGCACATTGCTAGGAATGGCTTCTCTTTTGGAACCTATTTTTGCCAGATCATCAGCTGCTTGATTTTTCAGTCGGGGTATGTGATGAAGCTCTAACCCCTCGAATTTCTTCTCCAGCTTTCTCACTTCATTGCAATAACCAGTCATGGCTGGACTTCTGACGTCCCATTCCTTCATCACATGATTAACCACTAAATCTAAGTCGCCATAAACCATGAGGCGACGGACGCCGAGTGAAATGGCCATGCGCAACCCATATAAAAGTGCTTCGTATTCTGCCTCGTTGTTAGAGGAATCAAAGTGGATTTGAAGAATATATCTGAGTTTATCTCCTCCGAGGGAGACCAACACTACTCCGGCGCCGGAACCATTTAGCATCTTGGAACCGTCGAAGAACATGGTCCAATGCTCCGAGTGAACCTGAGTCGGTAGTTGATGTTCAATCCACTCGGCGACGAAATCCGCGATTGCCTGGGACTTGATAGCTTTCTTTGCCTCAAACTTGATATCTAGAGGAAGGAGTTAAATCGCCCATTTTGCCACTCGACTAGTTGTGTCCCTGTTATGCAAGATCTCTGACAACGGAGCGTCGCTGACGACTGTAATGGAATGATCAGAGAAGTAGTGGGCAACTTTCTTTGTGGTCATATAAATCCCATATATGAGCTTCTGATAATGAGGATATCTATGCTTCGATGGGGTCAAGACTTCAGAAATATAATACACTGGGTGCTGAACTTTGAAGGTTTTCCCTTCTTCTTCCCGCTCGACCGTAAGTACCGTACTGACGACTTGTCCTGTGGCTACAATGTAAAGCAGCAAAGGCTCCTTGCTGATTGGGGCAGCAAGCACCGGCTGGGTGGAGAGCAGAGCTTTGAGCTCTGCGAACGCTGCGTCAGCTTCAGGAGTCCACTCGAACTTGTCAGACTTCTTCATCAATCGGTAAAGAGGCAATGCCTTTTCACCGAGACGAGATATGAATCGACTTAGGGCGACTAAGCAACCAGTAAGCTTCTGAACATCGTGCACTCGTACAGGACTTTTCATTCGGAGTATAGTACCCACTTTTTCTGGATTGGCGTCGATTCCTCGTTCGGAAACGAGAAAACCAGGTAACTTTCCGCCAGGAACCCCGAATGTGCATTTTGATGGATTAAGCTTGATATCAAACCTTCTGAGGTTGGCGAAGGTTTCAGCAAGGTCAGTCAGCAGGTCAGAACCTTTCTGTGACTTGACCACAATATCATCCATGTACGCCTCCACATTCTGACTGATTTGGGTGAGCAGACACTTCTGAATCATCCTCATGAATGTGGCTCTGGCATTCTTGAAGCCGAATGGCATGGTAACATAACAGAAGCACCCGAATGGAGTGATGAAAGCTATTTTGATCTCGTCAGGCCCATACAGACGGATCTGATGGTACCCAGAATAGGCATCTAAAAAAGACAGTCGCTCACATCCCGCAGTCAAGTCGACTATCTGGTCAATGCGGGTGAGAGGAAAATGATCTTTCGGGCAGGCCTGATTGATATGTTTAAAGTCAATGCACATGCGAAGTGACTTGTCCTTCTTGGGGACCATGACAACATTGGCGAGCCACTCGGAGTGGTAGATTTCTCGGATGAACTCCGCCGCTAAGAGCCGAGCTACCTCTTCGCCAATGGCCTTTCTCTTCTGGACGGCGGACCGTCGGAGATGTTCCTTGACAGGTTTTATTTTTGAGTCGACTCTTAGGCGGTGCTCAGCCAGCTCCCTGGGAACACCCGGCATGTCAGAGGGCTTCCATGCGAAAATGTCCCAGTTCTCACGGAGGAACCGGATGAGCGCTTCTTCCTATTTGGAGTCGAGTGTTGTCGAGATATGAGTTGGGGAAGCGCTGGGGTCGGTCGGGTGGATGTGAGCTGTCTTCGTATCACCAGTCGACTGAAAAGATGACTCTGTAGCGGGCTTCTTGGCTCGCAACAAATCACTCGGGTCTGCAGTCTTCTGGTACTCCTGCAACTCCACCACTGCCATCTGAGCATCAGCGATCTTCGAACCTTTCTGAAAACATTCTTCCGCTTTCTTCCAATTGCCCGTAATAGTGATCACACCTTTGGGGCCAGGCATCTTTAATTTGAGATACACATAACATGGTCGGGCCATGAAGCGTGCATAAGCCGGCCTGCCCAAAATAGCGTGGTAGGCGCTCTGGAAGTCTACAACTTCAAATGTCAACTTCTCTTTGCGGTAATTCTTGGAATCACCAAAAACCACATCGAGAGCAATTTGGCCGAGTGATTCAGCCTTCTTCCCAGGAATGACCCCATGGAAACTCATGTTGCTGGCACTGAGTCTGGACATCAGAATGCCCATCCCTTTCAACGTCTCAGCATATAATATGTTCAAACCACTGCCACCATCCATCAGGAATTTGGTCAGTCGAGTGCCTTCAACAACTGGGTCGACCACCAAAGCTTGCCTCCCAGGGGTGGCGATGTGTGTTGGGTGGTCGGACTGGTCGAATGTTATGGCAGTCTGAGACCATTTCAGGTAACTAGGTGTCACCGGAGCGACCATATTCACCTCTCGGTTAATAACTTTCAGTCGACTTTTGCTTTCAACATCGGCAAAAATCATCAGAGTGGAATTGACCTGAGGATATCCGTCGTCACTGTCTTCTTTGTCCTCGACCTTGTCCGACTCTTTTTCCTTACCTTTGGGCTGCTTGCCCTAGAACTGCTGGATCAAGAGTCGACACTGCCGAGTGGTATGTTTCGGGTAAATGAAATTACCCTCTTCATCTTTCTTTGTGCGGACGAGACATGGTAAGTCCAACACATCATTTCCGTCCTGGTCTTTAACCTTTTTGGGGTTCCAAGGTCCTTTAGGTTTCCCTTTAAACTTTCCTTGGGTTAAAGCCAAGGCTTCCCCAGGAGCCGCCGGCTCAGCTTTCCGCTTCTGTTTCCGATTGGAATTTCCTCCGGTTTCTTGGGCGACTGACTTGAGCTTGCCACTCCTGAGTCGATCCTCATCTTCACCATTAGCATACTTGGTGGCAATCTCCATCATCCGATTCAGGGACATATCTCTGGTTCGACCGAATTTCAAATTCAGTTCTCTGTACTTGACGCCCTCCTTGAAGGCACAAACTGCTTGGTGGTCAGGCACATTCTCCACCGAGTGATGTAACGTGATCCACCTCTGGATGTAATCCCTCAAAGTTTCATTCGGCTTCTGCACGCAAGACCGCAGTTCCGTCAGCCCTGCCGGTCGCTTGCATGTGCCTTCAAATGTGGTGACGAACACTCGGGAGAGATCTTCCCAAGTGTAAATGCTGCCAGGTGCTAACTGGTTCAGCCACGCTCTGGCCGAGCCCTCCAACATGAGAGGCAGGTGCTTCATGGCCACTTCATCATTGCCGCCGCCAATCTGGACGGCCACTCGGTAGTCCTCAAGCCAAGTATCGGGCTTGGACTTGCCAGTGAACTTACTGACTCCAGTCGCCAAGCTGAAGTTGGGAGGAATCACAGCGGCCCTGATGGCTCTAGTAAAGCACTCTGGCCCCGAAACATGTACTCTGCTGCTGGTAGGTGCATCTCTGTCGTGACCTTCTCGGTGAGCCCTGTTCCTGTCGACCAAATCCTGGACGAGAATGGATCTCATGTCAAAGCCTGGCCCTCTGGGGTCGACTGGAATCCTTCGCCCACCACTATGAGGGCGCATGTCATCCTGTTGGCGAGGCACATAGGACCCGCTCCTCGGGGGAGGCGTGGGCACTCGACGTCGACCGTCACGATCGACTCGGTGATCATACTGCTCATGGTTCCCATACTGGTCACGCCGGTCTCCACGTCCCTCATGCCTCGGGGGTGATCTCGGGCTGTGAGCTGACTGGACTGTGTTCGTGGCAACGGATCTGCTGTGAATCTTGTTCCGCGACTGAGAAACAGCGGAATTCTGATCTCCTACTGTCCGGAGTAACGCTCTGATCTGCAACAAGCCTCTGCCAGCCTCCGACTGGGAAGGCTGAATCGACTCTGCTATACGGGCCGCAGCTGCTAAATTCTGAATCGGAGTTTGATATACCTGCGGGGGCGGGAAGAGCTGACATCGACTGGATTCGGGAACCCGTTGTCGCGCACGCTCATCGAGTGCTCGCTGGAGGTTCTCCAGTCGAGTGCGCTCGGCCAAGTTTGCCAGGCGCGCGTCCTCCAAGGCGCGAGCCTTGGGGGTTTCTCCAATGATAGGAGTGTGTAGTGCATCCACGTTCCGGCGGCGAAGTTCTTCTCTCTGCAGCGATGTGAGAGGCTCAGGAAGATACTCCTCATGGAGACGCGACGGGTCGCCTCCACCCGCGCCTCCGTCGGTGCGGGGAAAACAGGGAGGACTGGGCGGTCCATCGACCATCAGAACCTCCGCCGCCGGATCACTGTTGTCGCACTCGGATGCGGTCTCTGCGGAGCCAGTCGACAGGTCGAACATGCCATAGAGGGATTCGTCGGGCTCGATCGCCGCAACTTGAGGGGTGGCCGACTGACGTGCCACCGCGTGTCTCACCCACCGCTGAAGTCTCTACCGACCGGAGCGCTTGCGCCGGCGGGAAACGGGGAGGGAGGACAACACAGGAGCCGACCGGTAGGGGGTCGACGGTTGCCGCAGGAGAACGCCGCGGACGCACGTGCTAAAGTGCGTTGCCTCGCGAGAAGGGAGTGCGTCCACGTCGAGCGGAGCCTCCTGGAGCCAAGCAGAGTCGTCGATGATGAACGTGAGCGCGCCGAGACGGATCTCGCGGCCCTCCACCGAAACTCCGCCGAAAACCATGATGATTCGGGTCGGAAAAAGGTCGCAACTCCTCCAACAAATGCTAAAACACCTGCCCCACGGTGGGCGCCAACTGTCGTGGTTCTAAGTTTGACAGTAGTGTAGGGGGGTAAGTATGGAGAGGCAAGATCTTAGCTATGGAGAAGCTGTAAGCACGCAAGGTTTACAAGTTCAGGCCCTTCTCGGAGGAAGTAATAGCCTTACGTCTCGGAGCCCGGAGGCGGTCGACTGGATTATGTGAATGTGAATTACCGAGGTGCGAACCCTTGTCTCGGAGGAGGGGGTGGCTTATATAGAGTGCGCCAGGACCCCGGCCAGCCCACGTTACAAAGGGTTCAATGTACATTAAGGCAGGGCGTTACTAGTAACGCTAGTAATAAAGTGCTATGATGACCATAAAAGCTACTTAATGACCGACCGTTAGCATGCGGAGTGACTTTAGGTCTCCTGGCCATCGGGTGGTTGGATCTTGGTCGAGTGATTGCTTCTTGGTCGAGTGTCTTCGAGTCTGTCGAGTGGAACACCTTCAAGTCGATTGAAAGGTGATTTCTTCTAAAGATGTCCTTGGGTAGGGCAGTTAGGATAGATCCATGACCCTACCCTAGGTACATAGCTTCATCATCGGGAATGGTTCCAAGGTCGATGTGATCGCCGTCGGCATGCTACCTCTACATTTACCTACAGGATTAGTTTTAAACCTCAATAATTGTTATTTAGTGTCAGCTTTAAGCATGAACATTGTATCAAGATCTCGTTTAATACGAGATGGCTACTCATTTAAACCCGAGAATAATGGTTGTTCTATTTATATGAGAGATATGTTTTATGGTCATGCTCCGATGGTGAATGGTTTATTCTTAATGAATCTCGAGCGTAATGCTACACATATTCATAGTGTGAATACCAAAAGATGTAAGGTTGATAATGATAGTCCCACATACTTGTGGCACTGCCGCCTTGGTCACATAGGTGTCAAACGCATGAAGAAGCTCCATGCAGATGGACTTTTAGAGTCTCTTGATTACGAATCATTTGACACGTGCGAACCATGCCTCATGGGTAAGATGACCAAGACTCCATTCTCAGGAACAATGGAGTGAGCAACCAACTTATTGGAAATCATACATACTGATGTGTGCAGTCCAATGAGTGTTGAGGCTCGCGGTGGCTATCATTATGTTCTCACCCTCACTGATGACTTGAGTAGATATGGGTATGTCTACTTAATGAAACACAAGTCTGAGACCTTTGAAAAGTTCAAGGAATTTCAGAGTGAGGTTGAGAATCAACATAACAGGAAAATCAAGTTCTTGCAATCAGATCGTGGGGGAGAATACTTGAGTCACGAATTTGGCACACACTTAAGAAAATGTGGAATGGTTTCACAACTCACGCCGCCTGGAACACCTCAGCGTAATGGTGTGTCCAAACGTCGTAATCGCACTCTATTAGATATGGTGTGATCTATGATGTCTCTTACCGATTTACCGCTATCATTTTGGGGCTATGCTTTAGAGACTGCCGCATTCACTTTAAATAGGGCTCCGTCGAAATCCGTTGAGACGACACCGTATGAATTATGGTTTGGGAAGAAACCTAAGTTGTCGTTTCTAAAAGTTTGGGGATGCGATGCTTATGTCAAGAAACTTCAACCTGAAAAGCTCGAACCCAAGTCGGAAAAATGCGTCTTCATAGGATACCCTATAGAAACTGTTGGGTATACCTTCTACCTCAGATCCGAAGGCAAGATCTTTGTTGCCAAGAATGGGTCCTTTCTAGAGAAAGAGTTTCTCTCGAAAGAAATAAGTGGGAGGAAGGTAGAACTTGATGAAGTATTACCTCTTGAACCGGTAAGTGGCGCAGCTCAAGAAAATGTTCCTGAGGTGCCTGCACCGACTAGAGAGGAAGTTGGTGATGATGATCATGAAACTTCAGATCAAGTTGCTACTGAACTTCATAGGTCCACAAGGACACGTTCCGCACCAGAGTGGTACGGCAACCCTGTCTCGGAAATCATGTTGTTAGACAACGGTGAACCTTCGAACTATGAAGAAGCGATGGCGGGCCCGGATTCCGACAAATGGCTGGAAGCCATGAAATCCGAGATAGGATCCATGTATGAAAACGAAGTATGGACTTTGACTGACTTGCCCATTGATCGGCGAGCCATAGAAAATAAATGGATCTTTAAGAAGAAGACAGACGCGGATGGTAATGTGACCATCTATAAAGCTCGGCTTGTCGCTAAGGGTTATCGACAAGTTCAAGGGGTTGACTACGATGAGACTTTCTCACCCGTAGCGAAGCTGAAGTCCGTCCGAATCATGTTAGCAATTGCCGCATTCTATGATTATGAGATATGGCAAATGGACGTCAAAACAGCATTCCTTAATGGTTTCCTTAAGGAAGAATTGTATATGATGTAGCCGGAAGGTTTTGTCGATCCTAAGAATGCTGACAAGGTGTACAAGCTCCAACGCTTGATTTATGGGCTGGTGCAAGCATCTCGGAGTTGGAACATTCGCTTTGATGAGATGATCAAAGCGTTTGGGTTTATGCAGACTTATGGAGAAGCCTGTAGCATTTCTCATATTGTATGTGGATGACATACTGTTGATGGGAAATGATATAGAATTCTTGGAAAGCATAAAGGCCTACTTGAACAAGTGTTTTTCAATGAAGGACCTTGGAGAAGCTGCTTATATATTAGGCATCAAGATCTATAGAGATAGATTGAGACGCCTCATTGGTCTTTCACAAAGTACGTACCTTGACAAGATATTGAAGAAGTTCAAAATGGATCAGTCAAAGAAGGGGTTCTTGCCTGTATTGCAAGGTACGAGATTGAGCACGGCTCAATGCCCGACCACGGCAGAAGATAGAGAAAAGATGAGTGTCGTCCCCTATGCCTCGGCCATAGGGTCTATCATGTATGCTATGCTGTGTACCAGACCTGATGTAAACCTTGCCGTGAGTTTGGTAGGAAGGTACCAAAGTAATCCCGGCATGGAACACTGGACAGCGGTCAAGAATATCCTGAAGTACCTGAAAAGGACTAAGGAAATGTTTCTCGTTTATGGAGGTGATGAAGAGCTCGTCGTAAAGGGTTACGTCGATGCTAGCTTCGACACAGATCTGGATGACTCTAAGTCACAAACCGGATACGTGTATATTTTGAATGGTGGGGTAGTAAGCTGGTGCAGTTGCAAGCAAAGCGTTGTGGCGGGATCTACATGTGAAGCGGAGTACATGGCAGCCTCGGAGGCAGCACAAGAAGCAGTCTGGGTGAAGGAGTTCATTACCAACCTAGGAGTCATACCCAATGCGTCGGGCCCCATGACCCTCTTCTGTGACAACACTGGAGCTATTTCCCTTGCCAAGGAGCCTAGGTTTCATAGGAAGACCAGGCATATCAAGCGTCGCTTCAACTCCATTCGTGAAAGTGTTCAAAATGGAGACATGGAGATTTGTAAAGTACATACGGAACTGAATGTAGCACATTCGTTGACTAAACCTCTCCCTAGAGCAAAATATGATCAACACCAGAACTGCATGGGTGTTCGATTCATCACAATGTAACTAGAATATTGACTCTAGTGCAAGTGGGAGACTGTTGGAAATATGCCCTAGAGGCAATAATAAAATGGTTATTATTATATTTCTTTGTTCATGATAATTATCTATTGTTCATGCTATAATTGTGTTATCCGGAAATCGTAATACATGTGTGAATACATAGACCACAACACGTCCCTAGTGAGCCTCTAGTTGACTAGCTCGTTGATCAAAGGATAGTCATGGTTTTCTGACTATGGACATTAGATGTCATTGATAACGGGATCACATCATTAGGAGAATGATGTGATGGACAAGACCCAATCCTAAGCTTAGCTCAAAGATCGTGTAGTTCGTTTGCTGTAGCTTTTCTGAATGTCAAGTATCATTTCCTTAGACCATGAGATTATGCAACTCCCGGATACCGTAGGAGTGCCTTGGGTGTGCCAAACGTCACAATGTAACTGGGTGACTATAAAGGTACATTACAGGTATCTCCGAAAGTATCTGTTGGGTTGGCACGAATCGAGACTGGTATTTCTCACTCCGTATGACGGAGAGGTATCTCTGGGCCCACTCGGTAATGCATCATCATAATGAGCTCAATGTGATCAAGTGGTTGATCACGGGATCATGCATTACGGTACGAGTAAAGTGACTTGCCGGTAACAAGACTGAACAAGGTATTGGGATACCGACGATCGAGTCTCGGACAAGTAACATACCGATTGACAAAGGGAATTGTATACGGATTGATTGAATCCTCGACATCATGGTTCATCCGATGAGATCATCATGGAGCATGTGGGAGCCAACATGGGTATCCAGATACCGGTGTTGGTTATTGACCGGAGAGTCGTCTCGGTCATGACTGCATGTCTCCCGAACCCGTAGGGTCTACACACTTAAGGTTCGGTGACGCTAGGGTTGTTAGGAAGACTTGTATGTGATTACCGAATGTTGTTTGGAGTCCCGGATGAGATCCCGGACGTCACGAGGAGTTCCAGAATGGTCAGAAGGTAAAGATTTATATATGGGAAGTTGTCATATGGTCGCCGGAAAGTTTCGGGGGCATATCAGTATTGTACCGGGGCCACCGGAGGGGTTCCGGGGGTCCACCGGGAGGGTCCACCTCTTCCGGAGGGCCTTATGGGCTGTATGAAGAAGGGAACCAGCCCAAGTGGGCTGGGGCGCCACACCCCCCTAGGGCCCATGCTCCTAGGGTTGGGGGAAACCCTAAGGGGGGGCGCCCCCTTGCTTGGGGGGCAAGCCCCCCTCCCCTTAGCCGCCCCCCCCCCCTCTAGATCTCATCTAGAGGGGGCCGGCCCCCTTCCCCTTTCCCCTATAAATAGAGGGGTGAGGGGAGGGGTGCACACAACATCCAAGGCGCAGCCCCTCCCCTCCCCAACACCTCTCCTCCTCCATAAGAGCTTGGCGAAGCCCTGTCGGAGTACTGCAGCTTTATCACCACCACGCCGTCGTGCTGCTGTTGGAGCCCTCTTCCTCAACCTCTCCCTCCTCCTTGCTGGATCAAGGCGTGGGAGACGTCCTCGCTCCGTACGTGTGTTGAACGCGGAGGTGCCGTCCGTTCGGCACTAGGATCTTCGGTGATTTGGATCACGTCGAGTACGACTCCACCAACCCCGTTCTCTTGAACGCTTCCGCTCGTGATCTACAAGGGTATGTAGATGCACTCCTCTCTCCCTCGTTGCTAGATGACTCCATAGATTGATCTTGGTGATGCGTAGAAAATTTTAAAATTCTGCTACGTTCCCCAACATAGCCTTCACTTGTACTAAGCGGGAATACTGCTTGTGCATCCAATCCCTTAAACCCCAAAGTTATGCCAGATGAGTCCACCATACCTTCCTATATGCGGTATCTACCTGCCGTTCCAAGTAAATTTGTATGCGCCAAACTCTAAACCTTCAAATAAACATTCTGTTTTGTATGCTCGAGTAGCTCATGTATCAACAAAGGTTGTCCTTATCTTCCATGTTAGGCGGGTTATTCTCAAGAGGAGTGGACTCCGCTCCTCACTCATGATAAAATGGCTGGTCACTGGGATGCCCAGTCCCATGCTTTATGCAAACTAAATCAAAATTAATTGCAAACAAAACTCCCCCTTGGACCTGATGTATGTTGGAGGCACTCGTTGTTTCGAGCAAGCCATGGATTGATGCTTGTTGGTGGAGGGGGAGTATAAACTTTACCATTCTGTTTGGGAACCGCCTATAATGTGTTTAGCATGGAAGATATCGCCATCTCTTAGTTGTTACGTTGACAATGAAAGTATACCGCTCAAAATACAATTTATCTCTATTTCAAACCAAGCTCTTGCACCTCTACAAATCTCTGCTTCCCTCTGCAAAGGGCCTATCCATTTACTTTTATGTTGAGTCATCACCCTCTTATTAAAAAGCACTAGCTGGAGAGCACAGCCGTCATTTGCATTCATCACTGTTAATTTATATTGGGTATGACTATGATTGGATCTCTTTTACCATGAATTACAATGTCTAGTCAGTCCTTGATCTTTAAAGGTGCTCTACATTTATATTTTGCGGTCTCAGAAAGGGCTAGCGAGATACCATCTTGTTATATCATATTATGATTGTTTCGACAAAGTGTTGTCATCCGAGATTTATTATTATGACTTGCTAGTTGATTATGCTATTGATATGAGTAATGATGAGACCTGAGAATTATTGTGAATGTGGTTAGTTATGATCTATGCTAAAACCTTGAATGCTGGCTTGACATAGTTACAACAACAAGAGCAAACAGAGTTTGTAAAAGTTTTTCTTTCTTTCTTTCAGTTTGTCAACTGAATTGCTTGAGGACAAGCAAGGGTTTAAGCTTGGGGGAGTTGATACGTCTCCGTCGTATCTACTTTTCCAAACACTTTTGCCCTTGTTTTGGACTCTAACTTGTATGATTTGAATGGAACTAACCCGGACTGACGCTGTTTTCAGCAGAATTACCATGGTGTTGTTTTATGTGCAGAAAACAAATATTCTCGGATTGACCTGAAACTCCACGGAACATCTTAGAAAAAACAATAAAAAATCCTCGCCAAAGATGAAGACTGGGGGGAGGCATAAAATGAAGACCGGGGGGCCACGCCCTTCTCACGAGGGTGGGGGCGCCCCCCCCTAGGGCGCGCCCCCCTACCTCATGGGCCCCCTGTTGCGTCTCCGGCTCCAACTCCACCTCCATATATTGAGTTTCGATGAGAAAAAAATCAGAGAGAAGAAATCATCGCGTTTTATGATACGGAGCCGCCGCCAAGCCCTAAAACCTCTCGGGAGGGCTGATCTGGAGTCCGTTCGGGGCTCCGGAGAGGGGGATTTGTCGCCGTCGTCATCATCAACCATCCTCCATCACCAATTTCATGATGCTCACCGCCGTGCGTGAGTAATTCCATCGTAGGCTTGCTGGATGGTGATGGGTTGGATGAGATTTATCATGTAATCGAGTTAGTTTTGTTAGGGTTTGATCCCTAGTATCCACTATGTTCTAAGATTGATGTTGCTATGACTTTGCTATGCTTAATGCTTGTCACTAGGGCCCGAGTGCCATGATTTTAGATCTGAACCTATTATGTTTTCATGAATATATGTGAGTTCTTGATCCTATCTTGCAAGTCTATAGTCACCTACTATGTGTTATGATCCGGCAACCCCGAAGTGACAATAATCGGGACCACTCCCGGTGATGACCATAATTTGAGGAGTTCATGTATTCACTATGTGCTAATGCTTTGTTCCGGTTCTCTATTAAAAGGAGGCCTTAATATCCCTTAGTTTCCAATAGGACCCCGCTGCCACGGGAGGGTAGGACAAAAGATGTCATGCAAGTTCTTTTCCATAAGCACGTATGACTATATACGGAATACATGCCTACATTACATTGATGAACTGGAGCTAGTTCTGTGTCACCCTATGTTATGACTGTTACATGATGAACCGCATCCGGCATAATTATCCATCACTGATCTGATGCCTACGAGTTTTCCATATACTGGTTCTCGCTTATTTACTTTCCCGATGCTACTGTTACAATCACTACAAAATACCAAAAACATTACTTTTGCTATCTTTACTTTTGTTGCCGCTACCGCCACTATCATATTACTTTGATACTAAACACTTTGCTGCAGATACTAAGTTTCCAGGTGTGGTTGAATTGACAACTCAGCTACTAATACTTGAGAATATTCTTTGGCTCCCCTTGTGTCGAATCAATAAATTTGGGTTGAATACTCTACCCTCGAAAGCTGTTGCGATCCCCTATACTTGTGGGTTATCAACATCGAAAATCTCTTTTATGCAGTTGTTGGTGAGATAACCTCGACGCCACCCAGTACTGGGGCGGGAGTTCGGGAGTATTGCCATAACTTGTATAACGGATGCTTTTCGAAGGTTGAGGTAAACGATTTCCGAAGGTTTCTTGGTTATGTGTTGAAGGGTGGATACAGCTGGATGTAGGATTTGCTAGTTTTGGGTGAGATAGTATGCTTCCCCTGTATCCCCAACACCTGATTGCATAACCGGAAAGTTTCGGGAGTTTATAAGTGGGAATTCAAGTAGCTCTTAGGATATCTTTCCGACAGATGTATGATATGAAATTGCGGTTCGACGTCTAGTGGTCCGCCTATCCACGGTTGGTTTTATAGTGGTCTCGTTGTGTCTTAAAGAGTCCTTGGCTATGCTGACTCGGGGACGCTTCTTATGTCATGTGCACTGCCTTGTACATGATGGTGTTGTATGATCGAGCCCGTGTAGGCCCCACCATGAAAACTTCGGACGAAATCTCTATCATATGTTTGTTTCGGCTTATTTTCCAAGCCAATCCTTTGTTTTGTTTTTGAGTTGTGGTATTCGAGTTGCTTCGAAGTCAAATGTTGATTCCATACCTTCCCCAAATGGTGTTCTCATACTTCTATGTGAATACTAACCCTTCTCGATCATCGAGTTTGTCATTTCATTTTCTTCACAACCGGTGAGCTTCCCTTCAAGTGGATCCGATCACTTCAACATTTGCAAGATCCAATCTCATTTCTTCTCAACGGTGTTTGTTTCATCAGTCCCAAGTTGTCTTTGTTTTCCCCACCCTCCCACCCTTTTGCTTCAAGGAATCGGACTTCTTAATCAAGTATCTATTTTTATTCGTGTGAAGTCTCTTCATTCTTTTCTTTCAATGTTCTTATCCGGTGATGCTCATGAAGATACTAACGGAGCCTCAAGTTCATCATTCTTCATTCTTTTCATCTCCGGTGGATTCAAGTCAAGATTTGTCGATTATATCTTTTTATCATTTCAAATGCCTTCTCATGCCAGTGCACCTCATAATCATTCACTTCTCACTATTCAATTGTTTCGGAGTGCTCAAGATATCTCGAGGTTGTTATCTCATTCTAGCCATTTAATTCAACCGGTGCATTCTCTCTTTTAAATCGTTCTACGGTGTTTCTATTGAGTGGGCCTTAACCCACAGGTCTTTTCCCAGGATCTTACCTGACTCTTCTTATTTTCCCGGATTTATTCTCAAATTCTCTTGCAAGTTTGACGTAAGAATGAATTGTCATCAGTCATATGTCTTTCACCAAGATCTTTCAAATTCTTTTCATCGTTGGCTCAACCTTTCCATTCTTCATTCCGGTGTGCCTCAATAATTATTGGTGGTGTTTCTCATCGTCATTCTCTGCATTTGAAGACCAAAGAAGAGTTTTACCTCCATATCATATCCGTTCTCTCAGAGATTCGTGGTTCTAGTTCGAGGCCATCCTCTCATAATTGTTCTGATTGTGAGAATTCTTTTCACCCATCCGGAGCAATTCAAGATTCTTTTTCAGTTTGATTATCCGGAGCCCATCATCTAAGATTTATGCATTCCAGCTTTCAGCTCTCATACTCTAAATCATACCGGTGCTTAAATCAAGGATTCTCTAATCAGCTCGTAATCTCTTTGTTCGCATGGATCTAAATTCACTCAAGCATCTTCGTTCATTTGAAAATTCTTCCCGGTGTTTCGTTATCCTTTCTTCGTTCATTTTTCAGTTTTTACGGTGGTTCCTTCAAGAGTTTTCTCTTCCTTCTTTATCATATCAATTCATTCGTTGTTTCAATCCTACCGGTGGTTCGTTGAAGACCTTCTTAAGTTTGCTCCATACCCCTCTTAATCATTTTTACAAGAATAAGTAGTGTGCCATATCCGTTGCTTGTCATCAATTTAAATTGGTGAAGGATAAGCATAATGTAATTCTTATCCTTGTTCCATCCAAGTGATTAATTCCTTATTCCGGAGGTTCATCAAATTCCTGATTTCAATTGTGTCTTCTTATCTTTTTCCCGGAGTTCCAAGCTCTCGCAATTATATCATCACGGAGATCCATCTAAATCATTACAAGGTTTCACTTTGTGTTTTCAACTTCTCTTCCCTTTCGTCTGATCATTCTTTTATTACCGGAGTTCTTCATGGAGACGCTACATGATGGTTCATCAAGGATTTAATTTCCTAATCAAAGTGTTCATCAAGATTCTTTTCAAAGGAGCTCAAGTTTTCTTCATCTTGCAACCCGGAGTGCAATTCTTTCTACCGTATCACTGGAGGTGGTATTATCTCATTCTTGATAATTTGAGTTCATGTTCCGTGATTCACATGTTGTTAAGAATGAGATATTTTAAACCCATAGATCTCGTCATTGGAGTTACCTTGGGTTATATTTCACCTAAAGCTTCCCCTAAGGATTGTTGCTATTTATGGTGCTTATAAATGACCCAAGTTCTTCATCTATCCTCCCGGTGAAATAAGTTCTCGTCTCCATAAGCCCACTACAAGCTTACTATTTTCGTTGTTAGTTTTCCAACAACTCCGTTTGACCTTTCTCTTAAGGATACCTTTTCAAGCTCTTTTGTAGCAGAAGTTGGCATTTTCTTCTCAATTCTTTTATTCCAATGTTCTATCTTATATTATTTTCTTCCGGAGGCATTGTGATGTTGCTGTCTTCGTCCCATCAACTCATTTTGCCAAGTTCATATTCTTTTCCTTCATTATCCCATTTAACCGGAGTGTGGTGCCCTCTGCTCAAGTTCTTTTCATCTTATAAAGTCTTGCATAACTTCTCAACCAGAGTGCTGCTCGAATTTGTTCTTCCTTGTTCCTCTTTTCTAACGAAGTGTTTTCAAATTCGTTCTTCCTCGTTGTATTCTTTCTTTCAATGGCTTAACCTCTCAAGGTTCTTTGGTTTCACTCGTTTGTCAAAGAAGCAACTTAGTTTTACCTCTTCTCTTTTCTCTTCCGTTTTCCCTCTGGTGCCATTCTAGATCTCGGGACGAGATCCTCTCGTAGTGGTGGAGTGTTGTGACGCCCCGAGACCGATTCGCCAGGTGTCTTCCAGTTATTCGCTGACGTTGCCATGTCATTTGCTTGCGTGTTGCATTTCATCATGGCATCATGTGCATTGCATCATCATGTTTTCAAAACCTGCATCCGTCCGGGTTCCCCCAGTTCCGTCCATTGTCCGATCTGAGCCCAACCACACTTGCACGCGCCCGCGACATGTCCGAAATATTATTTTATAAGTGGCCGGAAAATGTTCTCGGAATGGGTTGAAAGTTGGCGTGCGGTCTTATTATAGTGTAGATAGACCGCCTGTCAAGTTTCATCGCATTCAGAGTTCGTTTGATAGCCCAACCGTTAAACTATAGCGGCATTATAGCCGGTCTAACGTCGGATGTTTTCGGTCTCCGGAAACAGTTGTCGGGGCTCTCTCTCTTCTCTTCTCTCAGCTCGAGACTGTCTATACAGTCTACCTCACACCGCCAGGCCCTACCTAACCTCTCTCGTTAGTCCGCGGACCTCCTCCCGCGCGCGTCCGAAATCTGTCCCGGACCCGACCCGGACAGTCGTTACCACTGTGTCCGGATCATCCCCTAACATCTACAAAACGTCTTTGTTTCTTTATTTGGAATCCCCAACCTTTTTATCTCGACCATCCGATCTAAATCGGAGGGTCCAAGTAGCCCTTTATCTCATTGCTATATATATTTAGGCCAACCCTAACATCTAGGGAGTCTGTCCCATCATTCCTCCTCGCCGCCTCCACTCCACAAAATCCCTCTCGGGATCCCCATCCCACCAACCACCATAGTCGAGCGCCTCCACCTTGCTTTTAGCACCGCCCAACCCGATCGCAGCCTCCTTCTCCTCTTGTCAAGCCACCACCGCGCCAGTCGCCAAGCCGAGTCGCCGGAGCGGCAGGACTCTCCCGCACCTCGTCGCCGATCGGAATCGTGCCTCCTTGCCGTTTCCCGCTCCCCGCGTTTTCCTTCTCGCCGGAGCCAAGCCTCCGTTGTCGCCCCGCAATCCCCGACGCTGCCTCGTCTACTCATTCTCGAAGCCGTTGACCGAGCCATCCCCAACCTCCAGGGAGCACCGCCCTGCTCCAGTCGAAGATCCCTGCAGCCTCGCGGGGCCAAGGCCCCGAGCAGGAGCGTCGTTCCTGTCTCCTCGCGACCTTGAGCAATGGCCTCGCTCGCGCCTCCTCTGGTTCCCGAGGCCGAGCCGCCCCGTGCCCGCAACCTTGTCGCCATCGTCCCCCGCGCCATGGCCTTGCAGCAACCGCCATGGCCGCGCCTGACCCGCGCCTTTGCGCCAAGCTCTGCCAACGTCGTCCTGTGCACGTCTCCGATCTCCCGCCGGCCGGATCCGACGCAGTCCCCGCGTCCCCGGCCATCTCCGGTGTTCCCGCGCCTGCGGAACCCCTCACCAAGTTCCCCTCCTCGAGCCGCTCCTGTCCGCTGCTGCTCTTCTTCGTCAAGCCCACCGCCACGGGGAACGGGCTTCCCGCGCCCTGGATCCGTTCGTTCTGAGCGTCCCCATGCCTGAGAGCCCGCGCCGACCATCTTCCTCGTCGGAGTGCCCCGTTTCCTGCCTCCTCTGCAACCGGGTCGTCCTCTGCTCGTCGTGGTCGTGGGCGCGTTGACCACGCACTGCCTCCTGGTTCGATCGCGCCAAGGCCCAGCGCCAAGCCAGTCGGCCTCTAGATCCACCAAATTGGGCCGCCTCCACCGACAGGCACCAAGGCCCAGCGCCACCCCAGCTTAATCCAGCCCAGCGCACGGCCCGAGGCCCAGAAACGCTATCGCCGGCCTCCTCTGCTTCCAGCTGGGCCGAAGCCCATGGTGAGCTGCCCCACCTATACATCGCACTGGGCGCAACATACTATTCCACGCCCATGCTCCTATTCTAGGTTCGGCCCGCGATGTTTTTTTTCCAGCGCCTGGGATTTTCCTAATTATCCAGAGTTTGCCTGCTTTACAGAAAACCCCTTGTACTTCATGCATATAATAACTTAATAACCGTGCATCGGATCTAAATAAATTATATATGAAAGTTGCTTAGAATTTTGTCTAGTTTAATAATATTCAACTTTCATGCATGTTTGAAATGTTTAAAATGCTGTTTGATTAAATTTGCTCCTATGCCTTGCTAAAATGCTTTAATTCATAACTAAATAACCGCAACTTGGAATTTAATAAACTTTAGATGTAAATGGGGTAGAAAAATGCCTAGTTTATCATGGTGACTTTACTTTGCATGTTTAACAACTCTAAAATATGGTTTAGGGCAGAACAGTACCAAATCCATTAATATGCACATGAGGATTTTTTCTGGACTTGTTGCTTGTTGTTCCAGCCTCATTTAAACTTGTCTAGAAAGGTAGTTTTTCTTATGCTTCACCCTCTTGCCATGTTTAACAACATTTAATATTGTTGGGTACATAAACAAGATTGAATGAAATAAGTCACGTGGTGTTTCGTCAATATGCAACGGAGTTGCATATTGAGCTCCACTTATTTTGTAGGATTGTTTGTGCACTTTGTCATGCCATGCTTCATTAAATCGGACATGCATCATACTTGGTTGTGCATCATGCCATGTTGATGTGTTGGTTGTTTACTATGTTGTTTGCTCCTTTCCGGTGTTGCTTCTTCGGGTTAGTTCTGATAACGTTGCGTTTGTGAGGATCCGTTGGCTACATCCGTTTGTCTTCTTCATGGACTCGTTCTTCTTCCTTGCGGGATTTCAGGCAAGATGACCATACCCTCGAAATCACTTCTATCTTTGCTTGCTAGTTGCTCGCTCTTTTGCTATGCCTATGTTGCGATACCTATCACTTGCTTATCATGCCTCCCATATTGTTAAGCCAAGCCTCTAACCCACCTTGTCCTAGCAAACCGTTGTTTGGCTATGTTACCGCTTTGCTCAACCCTTCTTATAGCGTTTTTAGTTGCAGGTGAAGATTGGAGTTTGTTCCTTGTTGGAACATGGATATTTTGTTGGGATAACACAATATCTCTTATTTAATTAATGCATCTATATACTTGGTAAAGGGTGGAAGGCTCGGCCTTATGCCTGGTGTTTTGTTCCACTCTTGCCGCCCTAGTTTCCGTCATATCGGTGTTATGTTCCCGGATTTTGCGTTCCTTATACGGTTGGGTTATAATGGGAACCACTTGATAGTTCACCTTGAATAAAACTCCTCCAGCAAGGCCCAACCTTGGTTTTACCATTCGCCACCTAGCCTCTTTTCCCTTGGGTTAGGCCAGCCCAAGGGTCATCATTATTTTAACCC
>NC_057797.1:73949832-73953689 GCF_018294505.1 Triticum aestivum
AAATAGAGCCACTTGCGGCGCCACCTCGGGGATACTTGAGGGTTAGTTTTACCTGTACGTAGTGTTCATCCGGTGTTGCCCTGAGAACGAGATATGTGCAGCTCCTATCAGGATGTCGGTGCATCGGGCGGTCTTGCTGGACTTGTTTTACCATTGTCGAGGATGTCTTGTAACCGGGATTCCGAGTCTGATTGGATTGTCTTGGGAGAAGGAATATCCTTCGTTGACCGTGAGAGCTTGTGATGGGCTAAGTTGGGACACCCCTGCAGGGATTTGAACTTTCGAAAGCCGTGCCCGTGGTTATGGGCAGATGGGAATTTGTTAATGTCCGGTTGTAGAAAACCTAAACCCTAACTTAACTAAAATGCATCAACCGCATTTGTAACCGTGATTGTCTCTTTCCGGCGGAGTCTGGGAAGTGAACACGGTGTTGGAGTTATGCTTGACGTAGGTTGTTCTAGGATCACTTCTTGATCATAGTTTCTCGACCGCGCTTTGCCTTCTCTTCTCGCTCTCATTTGCGTATGTTAGCCACCAAATATGCTAGTCGCTTGCTGCAGCTCCACCTCATACCTTTTACCCTACCTATAAGCTTAAATAGTCTTGATCGCGAGGGTGTGAGATTGCTGAGTCCCCGTGACTCACAGATACTTCCAAAACCAGCTTGCAGGTGCCGAGGATACCGTGCAAGTGACACAACCAAGCTCAAGGAGGAGCTCGATGAAGATCTTGTTCATTGTGTTGTTTCGTTCTAGTCGATCAATAGTGGAGCCCAGTTGGGGTCGATCGGGGATCTGTGTAGCTTTTGGGGTAGTCTTCTTTTATTTTGGTTCCGTAGTCGGGCCTTGATTGTATCTGGATGATGTAATGCTTTATCCATGTATTGTGTGAAGTGGCGATTGTAAGCCAACTATGTATCTCCTTCCCTTATGTATTACATGGGTTGTTGCGAAGATTACCTCACTTGCGACATTGCTTTCAATGCGGTTATGTCTCTAAGTCCTGCTTCGACACGTGGGAGATATAGCCGCATCGAGGGCGTTAGACACACAAGTTGATCATTGATCTTTTAGCCATGTGCGGTGCCCCCCTCCACCATAATCCACCTCGGTTATATCATAGCGGTGCTTAGGCGAAGCGCTGTTCCGGTAGCATCATCATCATCGTCATCACGCCATCGTGCTGACAAAACTCTCCCTCGAAGCTCTACTGGGTTGTGAGTTCGCGGGATGTCACCCAGCTAAACGTGTGTAGATCACGGAGGTGTCGTACGTTCAGTACAAGGATCGGTCGATCGTGAAGACGTACGACTACATCAACCGCGTTGTCACAACGCTTCCGCTTACGCTCTACGAGGGTACGTGAACGACACTCTTCCCTCTCGTTGCTATGCATCACCATGATCTTGCGTGTGCGTAGGATTTTTTTAAATTACTACGTTCCCCGACAAAAATAGCCACCATACCTACCTATTATGGCATTTCCATAGCCATTCTGAGATATATTGCCATGCAACTTTCCACCGTTCCGTCATTATGACACACTTTATCATTGTCATATTGCTTTGCATGATCATGTAGCTGACATCATATTTGTGGCAAAGCCACGTTCATAATTATTTCATACATGTCACTCTTGATTCATTGCATATCCCGGTACAGCTCCGGAGGCATTCACATAGAGTCATATTTTGTTCTAAGTATTGAGTTGTAAGTAAATAAAAGTGTGATGATCATCATTATTAGAGCATTGTCCCAAGTGATGAAAGGATGATGGAGACTATGATTCCCCCACAAGTCGGGATGAGACTGCAGACCAAAATAAAAAAGAAAGAAAGAAAAGAGGCCATAAAGAAGAAGAATAAGAAGACCCAAATAAAAAATGAAAAAATGAGAGAAAAAGAGAGAAGGGACAATGTTACTATCCTTTTTACACACTTGTGCTTCAAAGTAGCACCATGATCTTCATGATAGAGAGTCTCCTATGATAACCAGTTACGTTGTGACGTTTGATAGCACACTAAGTGTTCCTCCGGTATTCAGGAGTTGCATAATCTCATAGTCATAGGAACATGTATAAGTCATGAAGAAAGCAATAGCAATAAACTAAACGATCAGAGTGCTAAGCTAACGAATGGGTCTAGTCCATGACATCATTCTCTAATGATGTAATCCCGTTCATCAAATGACAACACATGTCCATGGCTAGGAAACTTAACCATCTTTGATTAACGAGCTAGTCAAGTAGAGGCATACTAGGGACACTCTGTTTGTCTATGTATTCACACATGTACTAAATTTCCGGTTAATACAATTCTAGCATGAATAATAAACATTTATCATGATATAAGGAAATATAAATAACAACTTTATTATTGCCTCTAGGGCATATTTCCTTCAAGGGTCGCACATGATGGCGCGGCAAGCAAATGTCCTCCACATGGACATGCATTTTCCATCCAAGGAGGTGAAGAAGGAGGAGAGGTAAAAGATCTTCTTAGATGTGCAAAGGGAGAAGATGGAGTTTGACCGGGAAATGTTGAACAATTAGAAAGAGAAAATAGAATTGGAGAAGAGAAGTATGCAAATTGGGAGGTTGAAAAGGCGACGACATTGTAAGGAGTTGTGTGTGTGTGTGTGTGTGTGTGTGTGAGAGAGAGAGAGAGAGAGAAGGATGAATTGGGGATCATGTTGCAGGACACTAACATCTTTGATGATGAAGGCAATAAGTGGTTGATAGGCATGAAGAGGAGGATCAATGAGCGCAACAACGGATGTGTTTGATTCATTCTTATATTTTACTAGCAAATATGCCCGTGCGTTGCAACGGGAGACAAAAAATTATGGCTAACCAAATAAGTATGACTCAATATCCCGACACATGAGCGTACTCTATTTTAACACAGTGGATCACCATGTTCCTATTTTTTTCTCACCCTAGCCGATGATCGCGATGTCCACGTGATCATAATGCATTCGATGCAGTAAATCACAAGGCTATGAGTTTGCCAGTGCATGTCACATTTGTCATTATGTTGCGCAAGGAAACGTTTAAAACTTTAAAAACAAATCTCATTGACTACGAACTACTCCCAACGCCAAGACATATAAAGACTTTCAAAAAACTAATCGAATCCTAAACATAAAATACTTTTGAATCAGTGAACAGTTTTTCGAATCGACAAACATGTTTTTTTGAAAATTTTATTTTCTAAAAAAATAATGAGCTTTAGTTTTGTTTACAAACTTTTTTAAATGTATGAAATGGTTTCAAATTCATTAACATTTTTGACTCAACAGACATTTTTTGAATCGAAGATTTTTTTAAAAAAATTGGGGAACAAATTGTTAAAATAATTTTTTTGTGAACATTTTCTAAAATGTCATGGACATTTTTTTTCAGATTTTCGAATATGTTTTGACTACACGATCATTTTTTCAAAATCATGAACATGATTTTATTTCCCGACCATTTTTCCAAATTGTGATTCTTTTATAATATTGCAAACATTTTGCAAAACCACCAACATTTTTTAAATCTGCATTTTTTATGATTTTCTAAACATTTTTGAATTCACATATATTGTATGATTTCTCAAACATTTTGTTTGAAAACTCGTAACTTTAGAATATTAGATCCCGAATTAATTTAAAGAAGAAAGAAAACAGAAAAGACAAAAAAGTAAAATGAGAAGAAACAGGGGATTCTTTTATTTCCCGACCATTTTTCCAGATTATGATTCTTTTATAATATTGCAAACAATTTTGCAAAACCACCAACATTTTTTAAATTTGCAATTTTTTTATGATTTTCTAAACATTTTTGAATTCACATATATTGTATGATTTCTCAAACAT
>NC_057797.1:73958753-73961202 GCF_018294505.1 Triticum aestivum
ATTTTTGAATGCACATATATTGTATGATTTCTCAAACATTTTGTTTGAAAACTCGTAACTTTAGAATATTAGATCCCGAATTAATTTAAAGAAGAAAGAAAACAGAAAAGACAAAAAAGTAAAATGAGAAGAAACAGGGGATTCTTTTATTTCCCGACCATTTTTCCAAATTGTGATTCTTTTATAATATTGCAAACAATTTTGCAAAACCACCAACATTTTTTAAATTTGCAATTTTTTTATGATTTTCTAAACATTTTTGAATTCACATATATTGTATGATTTCTCAAACATTTTGTTTGAAAACTCATAACTTTAGAATATTAGATCCCGAATTAATTTAAAGAAGAAAGAAAACAGAAAAGACAAAAAAGTAAAATGAGAAGAAACAGGGGAGTAAAGCCCCGCATATGGGCCGGCCCATGAATGCATAGATGGGTCATGCGTGAGAAAAGAACGATAAAATTGTAGAAGCTGGGGATCGCCGGCCCATGAATGCATAGATGGGTCATGCGTGAGAAAAGAACGATAAAATTGTAGAAGCGTGAGAAAAGAACGATAAAATTGTAGAAGCGTGGCGCCCTTCCCTTAGGCGTCGCACATCCTGCCAGCGTGGCAGCCCTGGTCCAGTTGCGGCCCCACACGCACCTATGCAACGCCTAAGATCTAGGCGCCACACACCTGTAATGTGCAGCGCCTAGCTCTTGGACGCTGCACAGTCTGTGTTCCACTTGGGCTGGCCCCACCCTCTCTCCCCTCCCACCCCCACCCCACACACCCCCACCCGACCCAAACCCTTAGACTTGCGGCCCTCCTCTCTTCCCCTCTCCCCCCTCTCAAATCCTTCTCAAATCTTGCAAATCCGCCACACACCATGGATTTCGAAGCCAACCCCTCCCTTAAGGTAATCCCCTCCAATCCCCTCGTTTTCATCCATAGGAATTGTCACATTTGCTCAAATCTTGCTAGTTTGGGGAAACCCTAGATTTTGATAGGATTTGGAAATTTGTGTTGAATGATGTTATATTTCTTTGCTAATTTGGGTTGTTTAGGCTTCCATAGTATGCTAGGGTTAGGGTTATGTGTGTTTGATGTTGGTGTTAGGGTTATGTTGGTGTTAGGGTTGTGGTTATTGTTATGTGGGGGTTAGGGTTATTAATTCATATATATGTTAGGGCATATGTGTGCAAATATTTTTCTTAAGTATTTACTTGATATATGTGTGTTTTTGATTATTGTAGGGATGGGGAGAACATGTGTTTTTGTTCATCATGTGGATAAAGAGGCCTTTTTGAAAGGCAATGTTGAGACGGACCCGGATGAGCTTGACATGGTGTTTGAGAGTAGTCCTAGCTATGCGGAGCTTTTGAAACAAGTGAGGAAAGATTTGAATTGGATGGACCCAAGTGACGTTGTTGAGTTCGAGGGAAGGCATAATGTTGGTTTAGGAATGCACATCCGTTGGAAGACAATGCGTGTGAACTCCGAGCAACGTTGGGTTGCATACAAGGAGACGGTTGCGGAATCTCTAGACAAGGCTCTTGAGTTATTTGCCTCCAAGAAGGTTGAGTCTACTTTGAATTTAGACTTGAACCGGAACCCCTCCCCGTTGGTTGCTAGCACTCCCCCACCCATGAACCAAGATCAAATGAGTGAACCTCAATTCACGCAAGAAGATTGGCCAACATTGAGCCCGACTCCAAACAACCAAAATGAAGGTTTTGAAGAGGAGAATGATGAGTACGAGGAGGATGACAACGAAGTTGACCTCCATGACAATAATGTGGGTGATCTCGACGAATATCATGTGCAAGAGACAATGGACCAATCCATCCCTTTTTCCCGTGCATATGCATCGGACTCGGATGACGATGGTCCTGATGAAGAAGTTGATGAGGAGGGGTTCACACCGAAGGAGGCCGAAGCATTCAAGAAGGTATTCGGGCGGGATCACAAGACACCATTGTTCAAGGATCTTAGTCTCGCGGATGAAGCCGTTGTGGATGGTGGAAAATGCATATCTCTTGGAGCTAGGCCAAGTTCTCACCGTGATTTGGAAGACGGCAAGAACGGGATATATCCCGGTTGTGAGTTTCAATCCTTCTTGGAATTGAAGATGTGGCTCGAAAACTACTCGGTTACACATTATCGTCCACATAAAGTGGCCAACTCGGACGTGAATGTGCGTTACACGGTCAAATGTGAAGTGCCAACATGTCCATGGATTGTGCGTGCAAGGCCATGGAAAGGAGGTCCCACTTGGCGCATAGTGAGTTGTCACCCATCCCTCCCACCCATCCCCACCCCACACACCCCACCCTCCACACAAACCCGAAGCTCAGTGCCTCCCCTCTGCCCTCCTCTCTCCCCCTCTCAAATCCTTCTCAGATCCGGAGTATTTGACCGTGGATTTCGAAGCCAACCCCTCCCTTAAGGTAATCTCCTCCGA
>NC_057797.1:73961278-73987356 GCF_018294505.1 Triticum aestivum
CCCTGGACATTTATTAGGCTGCACCAACTCCCTCCCACCCATCCCCACCCCACACACCCCACCCTCCACACAAACCCGAAGCTCAGTGCCTCCCCTCTGCCCTCCTCTCTCCCCCTCTCAAATCCTTCTCAGATCCGGAGTATTTGACCGTGGATTTCGAAGCCAACCCCTCCCTTAAGGTAATCTCCTCCGATCCCCTCGTTTTCATCCATAGGAATTGTCACATTTGCTCAAATCTTGCTAGTTTGGGGGAAACCCTAGTTTTTGATAGGATTTGGAAATTTGTGTTTCTTTGCTAATTTGGTACGGTTAGGTTTTCATAGTATGCTAGGGTTAGGGTTATGTTGGTGTTAGGGTTGTGGTTATTGTTAAGTGGGGGTTAGGGTTTACCAATAATTCTCGGTTTTGTAGGCATGGCTTCATCCGGTTCCATGACGAGGCCACCGTGTGCTAACCAAGAAGACATGCCGAACAAGTGGGAGGACGCATCTTTAGACAAGGTGAAGGAGAAAGATGTCAACATCCCGCCTTGTTGGTGTGGAGATGTTTGCAAGGTGAAGGTGTCCACCGACCGAAAGAAAGCATGGACGGAAGGGCGGAGATATTTTGTATGCCCGAACTATGCTTATGATCGTGCACTTCCAACTAACGCCTATGACCAACCACCGGTAAGCTCGAGAAGTAAAATGTTACTCTCAAATGTGTGTCAACACTAACAACAAATTTTTATGCAGTCACCGCCTCCTCTATGCAAGTACTTCACGTGGATAGATCTTGAAGTGCCAGAAGATGTGAAAAAGGACCAATACGCAGATTGTCTTAGGCGGCAACGACGGTTCGAAGAATCGTTTCGAAGAGGCTTGGAGGAAGAGCGTCGTCAGAAGGAGAGGATGGGGCGGAAGAAACGAGAGGAGGAGAGGGCACGCCAAGCGAAACTTGCTCGTGAGGAGGAGAGGGCAAGAAAGCTTGCAAAGGCTCGCGAGGCGCAAGAGGAGGACTCGGCACGTGACAAGAAGGGGAAATGGCCTCGCTCTACTCAGTAGGGACTTCGCTTATTTTCTAATGAATGTGTCATGAAGTTGTGAGGGCATGTGAGATGTTGGTGAACTATCTTCTAGGGCAAGCTGCCATTTGTCATTTGTAATGAATGTGTCGTGAACCATGTCGTAGTAATGTTTGAATTGTCTTAAGTTATGAACTCGTCGGCTTAAAATTTATGTTTGTTCAAATTGTTGTGATGCTGCAGTCATTGTAAGTATTGTGGATGTGATGCAAGCCAACTGTGGCTCTCTGGATCGTCATAGAAGTAGTGCAGCGCCTAAGGACAGGGCGCTGCACTATATAGTGCAGCGCCCAATTGTTGAGCGCCACACAGTATAGTGCAGCGCCTATATGTTGGGCGCTGCAGTGCTGCTATAAGCAAAACTGCAGAAACAGATGCCATTTTGGCCTCCTGCAGCAGCAAGCACTCACATAATAAAAATACTGTAAACTGCACTAGTAAGAGTTCACCAACATATAACATAATAAAAATACTGTAAACTGCAGAAACTAATAACTTGAACATCATATCATTTAAGACAATTCAACATTACTTCAGGTTCGCAAACACAAATACCACACTAGTAAGAGTTCACCAACATATAACATAACCTCACAAGTTCGTCAACCTAATTAAACGGCTACAATTAACATGAACAAGCACTAATGCCTTCCACGCGTGTTCCTGGTGGCACGCCTGCAGGCAAGCTTCTTCTTCTTAGGAGCACGAGGATCCTCTTCGTGCACTTGCTCCTCCGCCTCCGCCTCCGCCTCCTCCCCCGCCTCATCATCCAAGCTAGCCATCCGCGAGGTCCCTACGACCACCTTTGGGTTGCCTCTGTTGTCATAGTCGTTGGGCGTGTACCGGCGTCTGGGCTGCCTAGGCTTGAACACATATGCGGACCGAGCTTGAGCGTCCGCCAAAGTCATGTCATCATCAAGCTCATCGCCCTATCACACAACGAAACAATATGGTGAAGGCCGATGTCGTAATCAAGTGAGAATCACATCTAAAGGATTAGTCATACCTCTTGGGTGATCCCACCCTCATCATCCATATAAGCATATGAGGAACTCATATCGTCCCCCTCATGGTGAGGTGCGGGGTCTGATGGTGTACCAGACCTAGAGGCAGATGGTTCATCATATTCAGGATCACGGCAACCGAGAAGGTTCGATAACCGCCTTAACTTCTTGGCCTGACGCTGTAACACGAACAAGTGTGTAAGATATCAAACTTCGCAACATAGACTGGCTCTCATAGTGAATGCGATATGTACCTTGAGGAATGCTCGTAGTGAATCATCATCATTGCCAGTTCCAACCGGTGTCTTCTCCAGAATAGACTGGCTCTCATCAGCTGCTTTCTTGATCTCGGTGCGCTGCGGATGAGAAAAAATGAATGCGTTAGCCATTCAAACATGTGTAATACGGTCAACAAGAAAGTAAAGAGGGGAACACTTTACCACATAGTTAATCACCGGAACAGCAGGGACTCCTTGCCCTAGCCTGACATCTCTGTTGTACTTCCCCTTTGCTAGATCCTCAAAGTTTACGGGTTCTTCAAGAATATCCTCATTATATGCCGGCGGGCATATCTCAACTCGAGTAGTTCCAATAAACCATCGTACGTAGTTATCAAAAGCAAGTGAGTTGTGCTCACGAAGCGGGGCGCGTGCAGTGCTACAAGCTTGCTCCACACAAAGCTGGAAGCGGGAAACATACGCAGAATGATGCTTGGCCCAGTCCTTTATCTTCCGTTGCCTTCTCCTATCCAACCTGCGTGGTATAAAACCAAACATTAGCACAATCAAAAGGAGTCCCGATGATTAGACAATACGCACACATGCTCTCTTACCTATGAAGTGCTTTATCCGTGTCCACCCAATCCGTCGGGTGAGGCTGGAAAAGACCAAACTGACGATACACGCGATGCGGCAAATGAAACTCAACCGCCCAGTTGCATATCAGTGGGCACCGCATAAGCCAGAGATCCTTATCCCGCAAGCACATCGGGTTGAGGCGGAAGTCCGCGGTGTACCCCAAGCTCTCACCCGCGCCATATGGCTGCCATTCCACCTATGAAACAGGGCAACAATGCAAATTTGATAACTATTTTTCAAGCAAGCATGAGAAAGGACTAAAGTAATGACCTCCTTACCTGCTCAGGCGTAATCGTGTCCAACTCGGCAATGTACTTTTGGTACATGAGATTGACATCGTTCGTCATCTCGGAAACGATATCCCACTTGTAAGCCCACGTGGGGCGCCGTAATTCGTCATGTTCATCTGCATACCAAGGATCAAACCTGACGCTCTTCGGGCGTCCAACAGGCAGACGCTCCCAGCTCCATACAGAAAGTAGAAGCAGATTACCACCAATGCCTGCACTAGGTGTGATCCTGCAACACGCATCATCCAGCTACATATGAAAGAAAAACAATGTTAACTTGACAGCAAGCTTGCATTGCTAATGAATAAATGAGTTGATCACAAAACAGACCAACTACCTGTCGGTACAAGTAGGCAAGAGTCGTTGAACCCCAGCTCCATTTGCTATCGAAGACGGTCAACGCCTTCAGCCACATCCATGGAGCGTTCTTGCCAGTGGAGTCAGGAAACAAAGTCCTCGACACAATGTACCACATATACACACGAGCATGTGTCTGGATCACATCATCAGTTGCATCCGGAGGGCACGTCGCAAAGTTATTTTGAATCCACGTGAAAGCAGCTCCGGCTGCCTTCCTTTCCCTCTTCTTCTTCTCTTCTCCCTCCTCTACATCATCCTCAGCCTCGGTAGGAGCCATACCGATAAGAGCAATCATCTGCTAGCGCCACCCATCAGAATCGGTGCTCATACATAGAGGCCTCCCGTCGATAGCAAGACCGGTGATCAACGAGACATCCTCGAGCGTCACGGTCATCTCCCCGGTCCGAAGATGGAAACTCTGGGTCTCTGGCCTCCACCGATCAACAAGAGCGGACACCAGTGGAGCGTTCAAATTCGGCGTGGACCGGCTGACCAACAGAATCCACGGGAGTAGTCCTGCCTGCTTGATGTACGGTGTGTATCGCTCATCGTAAGGCATGGCAGGACCAGAGACCCCGTGATACCGAATCTTCAGAGGTTCAAGCTTCTGCAAAAAACAAATAATGACAAATCTTAGGGCATGTAAATTTCAACTAAAGGCAAATTTGCAAAATATTTAGATTACTCATTATTACCTTATCCTTCTCACGCATCATGTAGGCCCGGTGTTGCATGTCATAGACATCGTCCAAAAGCCAAACCATCCTTACAATTTCAAACAATAAACATATAAAAGTTCATCTTCATCTCAAATAAACTAAACAAACTTCTCATATATGTCTACAAAAATCAACATCTCATAGTTATCTATAAAAATAGGCATCTCATATATATCTAAAAAAACTAAACAATCTAGGGTTTCAACAACAAGAATCATATATTGTGAACTAATAAATAACACTACGGTACTACCAATATGAATACACATCCTAAATCGAGCAAACCAAACAAATCAAGGGTTCCATCAAATCATGGACAAATCTCTAGAATGACAACAAATTTACGGAGCAAAAGAAAGAGAAGGGAAGAGTTTACCTAGTAGGATGGATTGGGGATCGAATCCACGGATCAAATCTTCAGATCTGAGAGGGATGTGGGGGGATTAGATGGGGGCGCCGCCGCCGCCGCTGCTCTCTGTACAGAGAGCGGAGAGATGAAGAACTGCCTGGTCGGGCTGGGGCGGCCGCGCTTAAGTCACTGTGCAGCGCCCAAGAGCTAGGCGCTGCACGTCAAAGTGTGGCGCCTAGCTCTTAGGCGCTGCACAGGTGCGTGTGGAGCCGCAACTGGACCAGGGCTGCCACGCTGGCAGGATGTGCGACGCCTAAGGGGAAGGCGCTGCACAGTAGGGTGCGGCGTCCAGGTTTCGGGCGCCACACCAAAGGGTCAGCAGAGTGAAATTTTTTCTTGAACAGGTCAGTTTGTGATTTGATTTCTGCCTCAGGTCAAATCTGTGATTTCTGCCCCACAGAAACCATCTGCCAGACAACGACGAGAGTAGTACACCTCCGCCCCTGGAACGCGTGCAGCATCGTTTGGTCATTTCAGGCCACCTAAACCCCCACCCAACCGCGCCAGCAGAGGGGAAAAGACGCCCGCTTTTCGGGAGCGCCCAACGCGCATCAACCGTCCCTGCTGACTCCGGCAGTCGCGCGCATACGTCTCCACACGACTCGAGGCATCCGTGCAGGCAGGAGGGCAGCGACGAGGGCGAGACGTAACGCTTGTTTGCTTAACTACCATATCTAGCACTGAGTGCTACCAAGCCTTAAGTGCGTCAAACCAACAAACCAAACCCTCTACCACTGAGCTTCCATATCAAGCACCCCCACTGCACACACGAATCCCACAAGCCACAGTCGATCGGTCCAGCCGTGTGTTCTTCTCCCATCCATGGTCTCGCTCCCATGGAGATCCTGAGCTAGGAGAAGGTGACATACGGTCCAGATAGTCATCGACCGCGCCACCTAACGGCGCCTCGCTGCCTGCCTATACCCTGCTCTTGTGGTGTCTGCTCAGTTCGTACGTGCGTGCTGTCGTTGCGAGTGGCAAGCTGACCCGAGGCTTGATCTGCATGGGGAGAATGGCTTCGGCGGCGGCGGCGGCGGTGGCCATCGTGGCGGTGCTGTGCGCGGCGGGGGTGGTGAGGGTGAGAGGGGAGGACACCGTGGACGAGGACACGCCAGGGGCGTCCTTCATCTTCGGCGACTCGCTGGTCGACGCCGGGAACAACAACTACCTCTCCACGCTCTCCAAGGCCGACATGAACCCCAACGGCATCGACTTCGCCGCCTCCGGCGGGACGCCCACCGGCCGCTTCACCAACGGCCGGACCATCGCCGACATCATAGGTAATTTCAGTCCCTGTAACACGAAACATTTTCAACTACTGAATACATTATCCTTGTACGTACGATGAGCTTAGAGTTGCCATCACACTGTTTTTTCTAAGAAGCAACACGAGTTGCCATCACTCTGTCACTTAAACAGATGTAAACTCCATTTTTCAGGGGAGATGCTGGGCCAGGCGGACTACTCGCCGCCGTTCCTGGCGCCGAACACGACGGGCGGCGCGCTGCTGAACGGCGTGAACTACGCGTCCGGCGGGGCGGGGATCCTGAACGGGACGGGGCGGGTGTTCGTGAACCGGATCGGCATGGACGTGCAGGTGGACTACTTCAACATCACGCGGCGGGAGCTGGACGGGCTGCTGGGCAAGGAGAAGGCGCGGGAGTTCATCCACAAGAAGGCCATCTTCTCCATCACCGTCGGCTCCAACGACTTCCTCAACAACTACCTGATGCCGGTGCTGTCCGCCGGCACGCGCGTGGCCGAGTCGCCCGACGGCTTCATCGACGACCTCATCATCCACCTCCGGGAGCAGCTCACGCGGCTGCACGCGCTGGGCGCGCGCAAGTTCGTGGTGGCCAACGTGGGGCCGCTGGGGTGCATCCCGTACCAGAAGACGCTGAACCGGGTCAAGGACGACGAGTGCGTGAAGCTGCCCAACACGCTCGCCGCGCAGTACAACGGGCGACTCCGCGACCTCCTCATCGAGCTCAACGGCAACGGCGGCGGCGGCCTGCCGGGGGGCAGGTTCCTGCTGGCCAACGTGTACGACCTGGTGATGGAGCTCATCGCCAACCACAGGAAGTACGGCTTCTCGACGGCGAGCGTCGCCTGCTGCGGCAACGGCGGCAGGTACGCCGGGATCGTGCCGTGCGGGCCGACGTCCAGCATGTGCGACGACCGGGAGAACCACGTGTTCTGGGACCCGTATCATCCCAGCGAGAAGGCCAACGTGCTGCTCGCCAAGTACATCGTCGACGGCGACAGCAAGTACATCTCCCCCATGAACCTCAGGAAGCTCTTCAAGCTCTAGCCGGAGAGGGACTGGCTCGATCGATCTGGTGGCTTCGTTCCGTCGGTGACATTTTGCGTTTTGGTTCGCGATGTTTGGCATGTTTGATGTATGAACTCTAGCTATGGGCGATCGCGCGTATGTACGACTGGTTTGAAGTCGATTTTTTTAAAAAACAATACAAATGCAGAGGCTCACATGCACGTCACCATACGAAACACACACGCACACGATGCAAAATGCGTTCCTGTCTTCGTCAATTGTACACGTGCGCTTTCGAGGGCAATTGGATCGCACACGTGAACGATAAGCGGATCCGAATCGATGACATCCACCACAGGCTAAACCATCGCCTATCAGCCCTTCCCAACGGTTTTTACCATGAGGCCAACGATAGACAATAACTCCTTTCGAACACAGCTTACAACTTTCATCGTATCGTGTTCTTCAAAGAGCAATTTTTCTCAAAATCTTAAGACGATATGCCCCTTAAAATGAAAATTTACGTACCGTAAAGCATCAGACGAAACAAATCCCGTAAACGTCTATCGTATGAGTTTTTTTTCTCTGCACGTTTTTTTTCGGGACACACGCATGGACGAACTCAAACTCCGGCCGACCCAAAATGACGCCGCTCCGGCGACGCTCTGGCAATGCTCCGACCCGCCCCGTGCTCTAGTGATGCTTCAGGTAACCGCTGCCAAGCTCCTCCGCCTGCTCGCTGCTCGCGCGGCGTAGCCATGCCCCCCTACTATGGCATTGACTGGTTTACAGGTTCAATCAGAAAACGCCTCGCTATATAACGGATGGTTGCTCTAATGTACGAGAACCTATATTTTTTTTACGGGATCTACTATTTTACAGGATCTTTTGGTATGTTTCTATAATTTGTACAGTAAATTAAAAAATTTGACTGCTTTTATAAGATCTACTAGAGATGCTAGTGCCCAAAAATGAGGGTAGGAGAAAAGGTGTTTAGGTAACTACTCCCTCCGTTCCTAAATATTTGTCTTTCTAGATGTTCAAACAAGTGACTACATATGAAGCAAAATGAGTGAATTTAAACTCTAAAATATGTCTATATGCATCCGTATGTGGTAACCATTTGAAATATCTAGAAAGACAAATATTTAGAAACGGAGGGAGTAGAAGAGTTCCTGCCATAACAGATGCTCAAAATGTCTAAACGACCGTTTTTGGCATGGCGGCATCATCTGCTAGAGATGCTCTGTGTGAGCTATACCTGGCCATTCCTCGAGCCAGGCCTAACCAAGCCCGACAAAAAAAACCCAGGCCCAGGTGTCGGGCCTAGAAATTAGGCCCAAGCCCGACCCATAAGTGTAAAAGCCCATCAGGCCTTGGGTCGGGCCTCTTTGTTAAATCGCAAATATGGCGGGCCCGGGCCCCGCCTGGCCTTTGGGCTCAAAATCCAAGCCCATGCCCAGCCCATGAGCACCATCGGGTCAGGTCGGGTCGGGCCGTCTGGGCAGGGCTGCCCATGGGCAGGTATAGCGTGAGCGTATGCCAAACTACACTCTTCGTAAGTGTGCCGTGGACTTCTCTCCACCTTTCGATCAGCTTTCTACGGCTCAGATCGAGGTGGCAAACAGTGGCGCAGAGAGGTTGGATATGTTCTGCTCGGAGCTTTTGGGCCCGAAGCCCAGACGAATTAACCAGACTCACAAACAGCCCAGCTCAGGCCGCCTCCCTCTCCTCCCAGCACACACCTCCCTCTCCTCCGGCCGCCGCACGGAGGACGAGCCATGCAGGCAGCCGCAGCGCGCGCGCGCCGCCTCCTCGCGTCACCGGCGGCCTCCGGGATCCAGGGAATCCTCTCCGCCTCTCACCGCGGGTGCGCGGCGGCCGCCGAGCTCGGTCTCCTGCCCCATCTCGAGAATGGCTTCCCCGCCTCGCGCTCCTCTCCGGATCACACCAGGAGCTTCTCCTCCCACCTGCCCCGTGAGTTCTCTGACCTCAAAACATCCCTATTCTTATGGTGACCACATTGATAGCGGCTGCTTCCGAGTTATTTGGTGCGGCATTTCGTCGAACGGGTGGTGGGCAGGCAGGGTGGTGCGCTAGCTGTACGATCTCGAGCTCGTGGTCTCGAGGGTTTCATTTTGTTAGTCCCGCTCATGTTCTAGGAGTAGGCGGCGAAGCGTGGGGATAAGGGGACCCGAATAGCTCATGAAGGTTTAAGGGTTTAGGGCGATGGAAAATTGGAAATGTTCGCAAGTGCGCGCCGTGCTCTGGAAGGCTTTATGTGGTAGCTTTTGACACGAGACTGTGGTTTTCAGACTCATTCGCGGCCAATTAGCTGGGACTTAGGGATGTGATTGTTTGTGTATGGCTTAGAGATATGTATCCTGGATGGCAACTTTTTTGGTGAGGCATTGGATGATGTGCTGGATTATTAGTTGAGAGTGGCTATGCAGTTGCTTTGTGGTGCATTGCCTTGCTTGATTTACTTCAGGATGTAGTAATATACCATCATAGAACATACTCCATATTACTATGTCTCCACGTGTGTGGCCGTTTAGTACCATGCTCTGCACATGGCCGTTTAGTTTACGTAGAAGCCACATGACTACTGATATTAGGGGGCCATGGTTATTCTTTTTATTGCTCTGTTGCTTCTGATCCTTTGTTGCTCTGATAGATGTAGTATTGCATTTTCTCTGAGAAAAATAATTAGGTAGTGCAAACTACTCACCAAGCAGCTGAGCTAACTACATTTATTTGGATGATTTAGGCACTTTGCTATCGCAAACCGTAACTTCTCATTGCCGGTGTAACAAATCAGTGTGCTATCACATGGCAAGAGCTCATTTGTCGACAGACTCAAGCGGAATCGACCAACCTAAAGGTTACTTTTGAGTACTATGCTCTGCCCTGGTCCTGTCATTGTCTTCTGTTCCTGCTCTTCCGTTAATCCTTACTGCCATTTGCTACATTCAACTTACTACTGTATGTTTTACTATGTATCATTATTAAGTTAGCAATCTAAGAATTTCTCTTACAGGTATTGGCCTGCCATCTATTATGTGGACTCATCAGGGTTTTCGTCCTGGCTCTTATTGCTCGAATGAATTCTGTGATCTTATATTCAATTTACACAAGTTGACCTTTCCTTTCGGCCCTTAGAAGTTCATTAACATATACTCCCTCTGTAAACTAATATAAGAGTGTTTAGAACATTAAAATAGTGATCTAAACGCTCTTATATTAGTTTACGGAGGGAGTACAATGTTTGCAGATAAATTCAACCATTTTCAGAAAGCAAAACAAATAGTTCACTGAATTACTTTTTGTAGCAAATTTACGTTGGCTCTCTTCTGATACGAGTGAATTGATTTTGTATGCTTTTATATATTTATCTACCACAATCAGTTTATGTTTAAGTTGTCTCACTTCATATTGTTACAATAATGTAGTCTGACACATGTATCTATCTGATTGTATTTACTAATTGCAAATTTCCTAATGTTCATCAGCCTTCCCTTTTGGTATGTTTTTTTAATTTAGTGTTTGCATTTGCTTATGCATGATTTGCTGCAGAATCTGCAGAGGAGCTGTACCAGAAAATGCTGAAGTCTGTTGAAGCCCAGACTATGCCGCCAAATGCCTGGTTGTGGTCAATGATCAGTAGTTGCTCCAGTGAGGAGGATATAAAACTTCTCTTTCAGATTTTGCAGAAGCTAAGAATATTCGTAAGTCACATCTATTTTCCTCTTAAGCTAAGAATGCTTCCTTTTGCCAGTTTAGAGGCTGCATGCCTGCATCACGTAGTGTTATTATCTTAACAGATTCTCATTTGTGCTATCACCAATTTGCCACCCACCTGGTGACAGTTACGCGAAACATCTACTCTTGATTTCTAGGATCTTTTTTTGTTTCTATGAAACATAGCCACCCACTTACCCGAGTTTAACATAGAATTTCCATTGTATGTTGAACATATTGACAATTTTCTACGCATGACTTCAAATATACATATGGGTTATGGTGCTATGTTCTCGGATCATGATGTCAATTGATTGTCCAGACTCTTGGATTGCTAGCACATGAAGTATCTAAATATAGTTAGCAGCTTCTCATGTCAGTCTTTTCTTCCCCCTTATAGTTAATAGTTTTCTTCCAGACGGTACACGGGCAAAGGGTGTTCTTTGTACTTCTAGTTATATTTTTGTGACTAGATGCTGTCTGAAACCAACACTTTTTCTATCGATGCAGAGGCTATCAAATCTTCGCATCAATGCAAACTTCAACGACCATCTCTGTATGAAAGTTTCTGAGGCTTGTGCTCGTGTGGGTGTCCTTGACTATGGTATGATTCTATTTAGCAATCTGAAAAATCTGTGTTTATTTGTTAACGTGTGTTTCTTTCCAGCCTTTTGTTGGCACATAAATCATTGTTTGGATATATTTCTAGTATTTAGCTCTAGATTGCCTTGTAGGCCTTATGCCTTGCGTACTAAATCCTAATGAAAATGATTAAAGAAGGATGCTTTATAGATACTCAAACAAGAAAGAACATGTGGCTAAATTTGTTAACCTTATTTTCTATGAAGCATTTGATAAGTGGAAATGGCAATGTGTGGTGTCATATATCAGTTATGTAAATGCTGACTTTCATATAACAATGTCACTTTTTTGTGCTACTTTTTGTGTCAATGCCACATTGTTATGGCTAATGGAACACAAAACCTGTAATTCATCTTTGTGCCATGAATGCAGGGTTGAAGGTTTTATGGAATCATAATGTTTATGGAATAACGCCAACCATTGGTTCTGCCCATTATCTACTGGTATCCATTGTTACTAACTCCTTTGATCACTTCCCAAGTTGCTTTGTAATGATTTTTTCCTTCTACAGCAACATGCTAAAGAGCACAATGATACTAAACTAATGGAGAAGATAATGCAAGTCCTTAGGAGGAATTCCTTGCCATTACAACCAGGCACTGCTGATATTGTCTTCAGGTATGCTTTCGTTTGTTCTCAGTTACTATTTACCAATGTATACAATTCTTCTCTTTCAGTGTTTAAAACTTCTCATATCGTAGCATGCGAAGTCCTACCCTTTTAGATTAAAGTGAAAGTGTACATAGTTGAAGAGCTCTTTGGAGAATTTAAACCAGTTCTGGTGTTTTACTGTATCGTATCTGTCTTTTCTTTTTTGTATGATAGTTCTGACCAACTTTGTCGATATTTTTTGACCTAACAAATCTTCCAAATGTTATCTTATTAGCTATTAATTACACATCTACACATAGCCCAGAAGTATGTTTAATATGTGTATCTTTCAGTAATTGTATCACAGAGTTTTTTCGTTGTGATTTTGATTTGTATTTCGGTTTTCCTTTTTGGGCCAAGACTCTGATCATGTTTAAGTATTAATTCCATGGACACCTTTTGTATTTTGCAGTATCTGCTATAACACTGATAGATGGGATTTACTCTCAAAATATGCGGCAAGATTTGTTCAGGCTGGAGTCAAGTTGCGTCGTACTGCATTTGACGTATGGATGGAATTTGCTGCCAAAGTTGGTAAGCAGTTTGGCCCCTCTTATGTAAATTATAGTGTAACAGTCAACCTAAGCTTGAGGTTAGCTGTGTTAGTGATGCATGGCCGTTCTGGACCTCTGCTGAAAAACAGCAAGAAATCGCTACAAGTTAGCCAATTAGGGATGGACTAAATATGTTCCACTGCTCGTTGCAACTTGCAAGTGGCCTGGCTCGCTCCTAAGGTAGTAATCCTCATTATAACATCCAGGAGAGTGATGTTGTGAAAAATAATGTTTCTGTTAATTCCGTGTTGTGATGTTGCCACTCATAATAACCATTTTCAGTTGTTTACCAGTCAAATCTTAGTTTTGCTGTTGCCTTTTCAACTTTAAAGCTTCAACCGTTGCATCTTAGAGGATTATTCTTTTGACAGAAAGTAGAAGGTTTTGTTCTGTGAAGGATTATTCTTTTGACAGAAAGTAGAAGGTTTTGTTCTGTGAAGGATGCTTTACTAATATATTTCTGCTTCTCCAGGAGATTCTCAATCTATATGGAACATCAATAGCCTGAGAGGCAAGTCTATCAAGCACTATACTCTTACATCAGGTTTTGCATGCGTAAAGGTAATTGCTCCTAGCATACACACTATTTTGTACATAGTGATAAAACTATGATGCTGATTCTTCTAATGTTTATTTCGTGTGAACTTACTGAATTTGTTCGCTTTTGTACTAAAATATTTCATATTAATGTTTCACCCTCATTGCTACACTAATTTCTTCTAATCCAAAACCCATTTTAATTTGTCTTGTTGCAGGGGTCTCTGCTTGAACGCAGGCCAGAAAATGCCGCTGCCACCATTAAACTTCTTCACAAGGTTGGTTACACAATGCTAATTGCTAGCTAGATATGTGTTTCTGAAATGCTGGTATTGCTTCATATCAACCAGCAGCCTCTTATTTCCCTTCTTGATAAAGTCTTATTGTTCGACTGCATTCTGTTATTAGACTTGTATTCCTACAATACTGGAATTCCTTCATTACCAAAAAGGCAAGAACATGCACTGGTTTCTCTCAGATGAAAATGGCTCATCCTCACTCTTAGTGTTTTACTTCATCTTACGTGGCTATGTTCCTAAAGCTTTTCTATCTCATGCTATTTATTGGCATTTTTGAGTCTGTACAGATATTTTTTCACAACTCCAGGAAATCTGGATGCCAAAAGAGTTGGTAGCCAGTTCTTACTTACACAATCGACATTTGCCTGATGGTAACTTTTGGTTGCATGTAGCACCTGCCTGATCAGAAGAAACCATTTGTGAAAGATGAACTCGAAAAGCTTGTTGCTGAATGGCCAACAGAGGTGATAAAAAGGCAGAAGAAGGATGATAGGAAGGTGAGATTATATAAACGATCTTTGGTTCAATTTCTGCAGTCTGTAGGTCCTGGCGGTTTAATTTTTACCTTGCAACTCGGGTCACTAGCCTATATGTTCTTGCACTATTCTCCTAGTATGAAAAACCACTGGGTACATGAATAATACGTTGAGGTCTGCATTCGACTAGTAACAAAGTCTCTGAATATTCCAGACAATGGAGGAAGCTTTGATTGAGGACATCCCAAAGATGATCAGCTCCATGGCAAAGTCGGGCCTCGATATCTCCGTGGATCTCGACAAGCTCACCCGTCAGCCTGAAGCAGCATAGAGAAGGAACACCGCTGCTGGACACCTCGACGCGGCAGCTGCAAATCCTGCGGCACACCTGATACCCGAGGAGATCAGTTTTGACTGGGCAGGATGCGATAATTGGTTTGACACGGTAGCACTAGAACCCTCCGATAATAACGTGTACACTCTGTTGTTTGGTACACTAGTTGGAGACAAATACTTTTTGGTGGGAAACACATGCTGTTCATTTGTCAAATCCAAGGACGGCTAGTTCTCAACAAAATATCTAGCGCAACACAGTTTGGATTTTGTTTTCACAGAATTCATGTTCTGAACGGCAAGTAATCTTAGTGTTTGACTGCCCAAAACAGTAGCAATCATAGGCTTTTATCTACATATTCTGTGTCTGAATACATGCTGTCTCATATCCAGAGATGCAGGTTATCGCTTGGTGCAGATTTCACAGGCTTCTTTGATCTCTCTGCCTGTTAATACGTTACTTCCTCCGTTCTAAAACACTTCACGTGGTTTGAGTATTGGAACGGAGGGAGTATGTCTTGATGATAAATGGAGAGAACGGGCTCATATAGTATTAATGTTTTTTTTGACATCATATAGTATTAATGTTTATCAGACAGTGCCCCCTCGTACCCAATAGCAGTCTAGTGTCGAGAGACGTGGGAAACCACGGATCAACATCTGGTGAGTAGTTTTGCTGCTTTCATTCTTGTGATTGTGGCTCCCTCGTCCCCCTTAGCAGTCTACTGTCGAGAGATAGGGGGAAACCACTAACCAATATCTGGTGATTAGTTTTGCTGTCTTCATTCTTATGTTTCTGGCTCATTGCCACCGTGGTGGTGACATCTAAAGGGAAGAGATGGCTTCGTATAGAAAACAATTCTCTTTTGTCTTCTAAAAATAAAAACTCTTTACTTCATTCCCCTTCCGGCTTATTCGTAGCGGTCTACTCCTGGAGCACGCGTCTTAAAACTTGTCTTCTCGTGCTTTTGTTCTTCTTCCTTGTTTTTTTTAGCATCAGTACAGACGCAAGCGCTCATATACACGCGCATACACTCATCCCTATGAACGCACACACGCACACCCTACCCCTATGAGCACCTCCGAGAGACTGAGCCGGCATATCATCTTGGGATTTACAAAGTCACCGTAGACGCCTCATCGTCGACGGGAACATCTCCTCCCACTGAAAGCGCATCGCCGGAAATCCTGAAATAAGTCCAGCAATAATGCGAGCACCAGGATTTGAACCCTGGTGGGTCGGGGATACCACTGTCCACCTAACCAACTCAACTATAGGTTGATTCGCTGTTCTTCTTCCTTGTTGATTCACTCAGAACCCGTCTTTTCATGCTTCTGTTCTTCTTCCTTGCTGCAAACAATGGAATGGCGATTTGAGCCTGCCTTTAGAAAGGGTATGTCTACGTGCAATAATCTTAGATTCTCACTTCATGAGGTTAGCGCCTCCTGTGGCTCTACAAAACCTATGAGGTTAGTTCAACATGTGCAAGTTTGTCATTTGCAATTTCATCAACGGACACAAGGAGGAACATCAACATGCAGGTCTCTCGAAATAGGCTTTCATCTCGCTTTATAAATAAAGCAACGGTCCATACAACCCAAATCCAAACATCATCAAACAAACGACGGCTGGGGCCACAACACAAGCAAGCCCAAAAGTACATAAAAGAAATAAGAAAAAAAGCCACCTAGTGGCGTGCACCAGATGGTACTAGGATGATGATAAGCGGCGCACCGACGCCAGGAGCGCATCCACCATGAGGCCTATCCGGTCGCGAGCACGCTGCCTCGAGAGCAGGTGCCAATGCTGCAGAAAGGCAAGGAACTTGAAGGAGTCAGACGTCATGCAGGTGGATCGAGAGATGCTGACTTCAAAGAGACTTGATGCAGCTTGTGGTTTTATCAAGAACCTTTGTTGTGTGTATTCATTTTGATTGGTCTGCCCTATTTTACTTTTATTAATGATGATGAAACAATAAGTCTATATATTTTTCTAAAAATAATAACTTAACAAGGACAATGCTAATGATTTAAGGACGAACCCCTTGCGAACCAACCTGTGGTTCGATGGGATCGTAACTAACTCAGCGAGAGACAGGCGGCAGGCGATCACCCAGGCGACTAGGGTTTTGCCGGGCCGCCGCCGGCCGCCTTCCGGGCGGCGGCGCGAAAGCCGGCGCTACTTGTCCCAGACGGCGCCCTTGTGGTGGCGTGGCTGGTTTTCTCTCTCTGCTGTTTGTTCTGGCCTTGTTCTTGAACAACAGTAGATTAGTTCTTCTCTGTTCCATCGGCTAGCTCGGAGGAACATGTCAAGTAAGATCGGACGCTAAGTTTGTCAATATCTATCCAATCTATCACGGAGTTATCTGCTGTTGGTGGATTGTCCTAGATTCTGGATGTTTTGTTAGTTTGAGGTAAGAAGCAATGAAGCTACTGGCCTGGAACTGTCGGGGCCTTGCAAACGCCCCAGCAGTGCGTGCTTTGTTGGATGTTCAGCGTTATTGGGCTCCTGATGTGATGTTTTTGTCAGAGACTCATTTAGACAGCTATCCGACAAAGTGTTGAAGGAAGAGATTGAAGATGGATCAAAAGCTTGCGTGCCCTAGTGATGGAAGAAAAGGAGGACTGTTGATGTTATGGAAAAGGGAGATCAATATTCAGAGGCTAGACCTTGATCCTATGTACATAGATGTGGAAGTTAATGATGGGACTAATCAATCTTGGAGACTAACCGGGATCTATGGTGAATTCCGGTGGGAACATAAATGTAAAACTTGGGATCGTATGCGCCAGCTTCACGGGGCGTACGATCTTCCATGGTTATTGATCAGTGACCTCAATGAAATCCAATTGCTTGAAGAAAAGGATGGCGGTAACCCTCTGCCTCAACAATATATGATGGCATTCCAATCAGTGATTGAAGCCTGCGAGTTACGTGACCTCGGTTTTGTTGGGGATCGGTTCACATGGCACAGGGGAAGAATTAGGGAAAGGTTGGACAGGGGTCTGATTAATGAGGCGTGGTCAGTGCTATTCCCTGAAGCAGCTTTGGAGAATCTGCAGTATAATCACAGCGATCACCGACCTTTGCTAGTGAATACGGAGTATTACTCGTTACCGAGACAAGCTGGTCTAGGCCTGCCAAGGAGGTTCGAGGCAAGATGGCTTCATGAAGAACAATTTAATGAAACTGTGCTTGATGCATGGAATAAAGTTGGGACTGAGCCGGCAGCAAATAACATTTATACAAAGCTGAATCGTATGCATGCCGAATTCCATGACTGGGATCAGCGGGTCCTCAAGAAACCGAAGAAGAGACTAAAGAAGGCGCAAAAGGAACTGGAGAGAGTTATGGCGGGCCCTATAGATGATTCGTATGAGGAAAGAAAGAAAGAATTATCAGAACTTATTGAATACCTCCTAGAATTGGAGGAGATCCACACGATGCAGAATTCAAGAGTGACATGGCTGAAGTATGGTGATCGCAATACAGGTTTTTTCCAGGCATACACATCGGCTAGAAGGAAAAGGAACTATATTAAGAAGTTAAAACATAATGATGGTATTTGGATGGAAGGTACGGATTCTCTCAATCCACATATTCAGAATTATTTTGCTAACTTATTCACGTCTAAGGTGCAGCAAACCGATCCCTCTCTCCTGCAAAAAGTAGAATCAAAAGTCACCATGCAAATGAATGATATGTTACTGGCCCCTTTTACACCTGATGATGTTCGCAAAGCTGTGTTCAGCATTGGAGATTTAAAAGCACCTGGCCCAGATGGTCTTCATGCTATATTTTTCAAGAAGTATTGGCATATCTTAGGTGATGATATTACCCATGAGGTACTGATTGCCATTAACTCCAGACAAATTCCAGCTGAATGGAATGGTACCACAATTGTGATGATCCCTAAGATTGATACCCCAGAGCTGGTAACTCAATTTAGACCTACCAGTTTGTGTAATGTTTTGTATAAAATTATGTCCAAAATGTTGGCTGCACGTTTGAAGAATATTCTCCCTGAGGTAATCTCCCCCACTCAGGGTGCTTTTGTTCCTGGGAGACTAATAACTGATAACATACTCATTGCTTATGAGTGCGTGCATAAGATCAAGAATAAGCGAGCAGGAAGGACTGGGTTGTGTGCAGTTAAACTTGATATGCATAAGGCCTATGATCGAGTTGAATGGGTGTTTTTAAGGAATATGATGCTTAAGTTGGGATTCCATGAGCACTTTGTTGATATGATGATGGCTTGTGTGAGTTCAGTGAGATACAAAGTCAGATATAATACTCAGGAGACAGATTTTTTCACCCCCACTAGAGGTATTAGGCAAGGAGACCCCCTTTCTCCTTACCTGTTCCTACTTTATGCAGAAGGGCTATCTAGTTTATTCAGTCTGAAGAAGAAGCTGGTGGCATTGAGGGAATTAAAGTGTGCAGGAATGCACCATCAGTATCACACCTTTTATTTGCTGATGATTCTTTGATTTTCATGAGCGCAGATGTGTTAAATGCAGCTTTCTTACAGAAAGTTCTAGACACCTACTGTCAAAATTCAGGACAACTGGTGAGTTTGGCAAAATCAAGTATTTTCTTTGGTCCCAATACTAATTTTGTATCCAGATCTGAGATTTGCCAGCAGTTGCACATTGATACTGAAGCACTTTCTGATAAGTACCTTGGGCTACCTGCAATGGTGGGTGCTGATCGGAGTGATTGCTTTAGGCATTTTATTGAAAGAATCAAGCAGAGAATTCATGGCTGGATGGAAAAACAGTTAGCTACTGGAGGTAAAGAAATCCTATTAAAGGCTGTTGCTCAAGCGATCCCTGTGTTTGCCATGTCAGTATTTTGCTTGCCAAAAGGAATTTGCAAAGAAATCACGGATGTCATTGCACAGTTTTGGTGGGGTGACGATGAAGAGCATAAATAGATGCATTGGTATTCTTGGTGGAAACTCTGTTACCCAAAGAGTGAAGGAGGCATGGAGTTCGGAGATCTTTACTCGTTTAATCTTGCTATGCTGGCCAAACAATGCTGGAGGCTTATCACAAAACCTGACTCCCTGTGTGCAAAGGTATTGAAAGCAAAGTATTATCCAAATGGTAGTTTGCTCCAGGCAAGCTTAAAAAATGGAGCTTCCTTCACATGGCAGAGTATCATGAAAGGGCTGGAGATGTTCAAAAAGGGATACATTTGGAGGATTGGAACGGGAGAGGATGTTAACATATGGAATGACCCATGGATTCCATCAAGTCCGGACCGGAAAATAATTACACCCAGAGGGCATACAATGTTAACCAATGTAAATGATCTTATTGACCCACATACTGGTTCTTGGGATGAAGAGCTCATAAGGACTATTTTTAATCCAGTTGATGTCCGCAGGATTCTACAAATCCTGTTGAGCAACCAAGGATTCGATGATTTTATAGCCTGGCATGTAGACAGAAGAGGTATTTTTACCGTTTACTCGGCATATCATTTACAGTAGTTGTATACTTATCGAGCCCATGCAAATACCTTAGCTCATCCGATCGGCTCTAACATACCGGCGGTGTGGAGTACATTGTGGAAGATTAAGGTCCCACGTAAAGTATCAATTTTTGGATGGCGTATGCTTCATGGGATTATTCCCCTAAAAGGTATACTGGTGAATCGGCACATAGGTACAATTGGGTCCTGTCCTATATGCCATCAACATGCAGAAGATATCAGCCATCTCTTTTTTCAATGTATGCATGCGAAGGGTTTGTGGCAACGTTTAGGCCTAAGTGATATGATTGCCACATCAATTATTGTGGATCGTTCAGGGTCAGTTGTTCTGGAACATATTCTATTACTTCCTAATACACCACTACAGATCATGCCTTCTTTGGACATTAAGCAAGTGATTCTGGTTGGCTGTTGGTACCTTTGGTGGACTCTTCGACGGATCATTCACAACGAAGCGTACCCGCCACCAGAAAGATGACATCTATCTGTACTAGCTATTGCATCTAATTTTCAGAGATCCAATACGAAGAATATGTCTACACCGGAGCATAAGTGGACTCGGCTAGAACCAAAATTTGTCAAAGTAAATGTTGATGTTGCTTTCTTTGCAGATGATGGAGCTGGTGCAACCGCAGCAATAATACGAGACGAGAGGGGAACTTTTCTAGCAGGTTACTGCCGATATATCCCCTTTGCAGCAGATGCGGTTACCACTGAAGCAATGGCGATGAGAGATGGTCTAGGGTTTGCCAACTCCTTGGGATTCCACCGTGTCGAGGCTGAAACAGATTCACAGGAGGTTATTAATTTCTGTACGGGACATAATACATGGTGGTATCCCGCGGCTGCAATTTTCGCGGATGTGTTGACATTGGAGTATCAATTGGGAAGGTCAATTATATGCATTGTTTTCGATCTGCTAATCAAGTGGTGTATGTGCTAGCTAATTTTAGTTTTTGTAATAAGACTTCTAGAAGTTTGTTTGACGAGCCACCAATTTGTGTAGTGAATTCGCTCGTAGATGATGTTTCTGTTTTTTCGTCTTAATAAAGCTAGTCATGATGGCCTTTCCTAAAAAAAACCTGTGGTTGGATGGTTAGAGGGACAGTGGTATTTCCAGCCCACCAGGATTCAGGTCCTGGTGCTCGCGTTATTCCTAGATTTTCGACGATGCATTTTCAATGGGAGGAGACGTTCTCATCGACGACGAGTCGCCTACGGTGACTTCGTAAATCTCAAGATGATATGTCGACTCAGTCTCTCGAAGGTGCTCATAGAGGTAGGGTGTGTGCGTGCGTTCATAGGGGTGAGTGTATGCATGTATGTATGAGCGCTTGCGTCTGTACTGTGTCAAAAAAAAAGACAAACCCCTCAAAGATATTATGCATACTTTAGACTTTCTTGTATTATTTTCATGCATATCCCTTATATTTACCTATATCTAAAATAGACAATCATTCACTCTAGAAACATCTGGGCTTTGTACCATGATACTCCTATTTAACAACACTAAAATAGACTTGCACATATACATATGCTAGCAATTCATCTAATGGCTCAAACTAATCTATCAAGACATGCGTTTTTTTTCTAATCCAAAGAATTCATGTTAGCCCAAAGATTTTTCAGAGGCGATATCTAAAAGCAGAACATACAACATCATTTTTTCTTAAGAAAATATATGCTTTAAGTTAGTGCAAGTGTATTTCCTATGATCTATGTTAAATGTATATAGTTAAATTTTTACATCTTAATATTTAGCTACATCATTATCATGTAATTAGATTAGTTGAGTATGATAGAAAATTATATTATGATTGTATGATGAGAAAATCAGTTGTACGTAAGTAAAAACATTTAATATAAATAAATGAAAAGCGAAATATTGTGTAGTAAGCTGCTCGTGCAGCGTACGTTTCATTAACATTAAAAATTTAAATATGTAAAACACAAATTGACCAGTATAAAAATAAATTTAATTCAAAATTAGAAACAACGCACGACATGTCTTCAGATATGATTTCTACATCACTTTTATGCATACACATATTTCATTAAACCGGCATTTGAATTTATTGCGAAATCTGTGAGTATAATGGCTTTCTGCACTGCATCCTCGGTCACTTAACTCTGTTATCTACCGCAATCTATCCCTCTTCCAACTGCCCAATTGAATCGCGTTGTTCGAGCACTCCTTCCTGTTCGCCCAACCTATCCGCTTTGGTTGCCCCATCACTTTCCTTATTTTGTAGGAACACACCTTTCTGCAACACTGCCAAGTGGAAATCCACCTCACATACTATATAAAACTATAAATACAAATATAGTTGTAAATCTAATAATATAAAGAGGATGTCAGTCAAGTCTCCCTCTACACACACACACACACATGAAATAAATAGGGGAGCCTCACTCTAATATAATAAGATGATCCAACGGTGTGATTATAAAAATATGCATTAATGTGTCCTCGACGAAAAAAACAAGCATTTCAGCTCACTGCAGGATCAATATATACTGAAACATTTGTTCTTTTTGTCCAGGACACATATAGTTATATTTTTTTCAGTCCCTCCGTTGGATCATGTTATATTATAAGTGTGTTGGTTTAGATTTTTTTTTCAGGATTTTTGAGAACTTTTACACCGTGGAAAACCTTAACTAGTTCTATGGTAAACTATTGCAGAAAATTATATATATAGTAACTAATATATATAGTAGCGCTAATATAAGCGTGAGTGTAGAATAACTTATTCTACACCCCAGTAATGGTACATATAAAATATAGTAACTCACTATGTAAAATATAGTAATTTTCATAAAAATGTAGTAAATTACAAACTTGGGTAGTAAAAAAATTTATTTTTCAAATTACTATGTTTTATACATTGTTTTACTAGATTTTATATAGAGCGTCACTAGGGGTGTAGAATAAGATATTCTACACTCACTCTTAGAATATCGTTACCCTATATATATAAAACTATAGTTAGGTTTTACTGTTGCCGCAGTTGCAAGATCTATATTAATTCCCCACCAGTGACACTAACTCAATTATTAACATAGTATGACATAGACTTAGAATTATTTCATCACAATTAATTAATTTGAGTAATAGTTAGTTTCCATGATAGCAAACATACACGTCCGATGCACGTCTCGTGCAATATTAGTTAACCAAAAATATAGTTTTCTTGCAAAGTAATTTAATTGATTACAACACCAATATTAACCTTTTGTACCACTCACTTACTATTATTTGATCACAATTAAATAATTTGAGCATTAAGTAGTGATCTATGATATCAATCATGCACGTACAATGCACGTCTCACATAATATTAGTTAGTTGAATTATAGTTTTTTGGAACATTACAAAGTAAACAAATGAATTGAAATGAAATAACAAAATTATCTGAACATGAAAATGCCTGCAAAGAATATTTTTCTTAAAGTTGTCAGGAAAACATTACAGATACATCGATTCATGTGCTATTTGAACAGAAGCATACATTAGTGAAATACTTCTACTCAAAAGAAAATACGTAATTCCAAGTAACCTCGTTCAGGAATATATGGGTTTAGCATAGGTGCTTAAATAATCAGACATCTCAATCATATAAGATATGATGAACCCATAATTCCATGAAAGATAAAATGATAAATCACTATACGGGGAACATTGAAGCCCTAATTTGGTTCTTACAAACTGTAACCTTGTTAGTTTGTAGCTTAGGTCACATTCAAAAAGAATGGATGACCACCAGAGTAATAGCAGTCCTCTTAACAAGGCTTTACTTGTCTATAAGCATGAGGCTTGTCCGGATATTCAGTTTTAGCATTATGCAAAACCACTACTTGAGACCCCACTATTTCGAATATCTATATAAAAGAGGATATGCTACTACATACATTACATGGAACTTTATATAGTCTTGACAATGCTATAGATGATATGTTATAAGGCAGTAAAATGTACCCACATATCTTGAACATCGGTTTCACAAAGTGAAAATCTTCATCAGATTGGATGAGTTTAGTTATCAAATCAAATTTGTAATTGAATACAACATTCAAAATGTATGCTTTTCAAAACTTGTTAGAGCCATACTAAATCGAATACAACATTCATAAGATTCCTTTTTTGAATTTCGTTAGAGCCATACCGCAACTGAATACAATGCATATACAAAAGAGGCATATTCCTTACCAATGCTGGAAAGAGCCAATGTAGGAAGCCACTCCGGGAATAGTCTATGTGCCTAAACGATCATTTGGCATTCAAGTTACATAGCCCCCCTATTCCAAATTATAAGATGTTTTGGTAGGCTAAAAAAGGCTATCAAAACGCTTTATAATTTGGGACGGAGGTAGTACATAACAACAAACATAATTAATTTTCATTGCAACAACTTTTCTTCTTAAGATTAACTAACTATAGCATGCCAGTCTCGCATTAGATGTTTTTCACTCGGTTAGGATATTTGTTGTTACCTTTAGGTAGAATGATTCTCCTGTCAAAAAGCAGCCCAAGAGTGTTCCATATATGGAGACTTGTATAACAGAAGTTTCTCAAACCAAAATTTCTACCTAATATTTTGTATTTGTATATGCATTAGCTCTAATTTGCATTATCTTATAATGTTAGTAGAACCCTTGTTCCACTCATATCCATGAGTATGGCGCCAAACAATGTATTGTAATCTGAAATGATCATGTTTATAAAAATAATAATACAATGCTTAGCAAAATTTATGGAAAATAGCTTAACACAAACCTGAATAATGCCAATCGATAGGATTCCAGTTTTCCAGCAAATCCTAAAGTTGACATAAATCAACACATTTCATGCATAACTGTTAGATAAGGAAAACAAAATGATCGCGATGTTTATGGACCTACAGAAATGATCACGATAAGGAAAACTTGCATAAAGCCTAAACCATTTATCCACCCCAATTGTTAGGTGATCATCAAGCCAACACCCACCTGTGCATATGCCAGTAACATGGCCTCGCTCTATTGCCATATTCACAAGTCCTATATGTCCATGTTTGTCTTTACCATGCTTATAGGTTTGGTTCTGTATTACTTGTCTTTGAAATCTTGGTATGGCTGCCTGACAAGAGATAGGTGGTACTTACCAATATATTGCCAAAAAGGATTTCACATGTCTCATTAATTTCTGTGGCATAGCATGTTTAGTTTAGGTGTTCACCGAGATCATGATTCCCTAAGCATGATTTGGACTACATCCATATCCTACGTACTTGTCAGTAGTCTTTTCCAGCAAATAAGTTCTTCAGAGAATATCATGTATGTCTACCAAGTACTGACACACTTCATGAAGATCTTTGACAACTGAAATTGTGAACGCAGGTTGCCACATACTCCCCCTGTAAACTAATATAAGAGCGTTTAGATCACTACTTTAGTATTCTAAACACTCTTATATTAGTTTACGGAGGGAGTACTTACTAAATATCAATGACATGATACTATAACTATGACTGTATATAATAAGTATGAACACCAATACTTTCGATACACTTGTGCTTCACCGGGTCTCGATCATGAAAAACACACTATCTAATACAAAAACACTGCGGGTGCCTACCGCCGATGCTATGCATGCTATGTTTTTTTGTCATATGCTTAGCTGCACTGCACATTTGCACTCCAGTTGTTGTGAAAACAATAAGGTGGTTCTTATTTATATACAATTTCTTTCAAAGTGAGGTAATAAATCATTATTCTGTATCCATGTTTTCATTGGGGTGAACTATTCTCCACACAAATGGACAACTAACTAATAACGCAGTGGTATTGTTCTGATTCTTTTCAAAGTATTTTTCATCCACAAAACACACCGTGATCCACCTCTACGCAGGTGCACACCGCAAAATTCGACTATGTCCGTTGACTATAGAAAATCCCGGCGATGCAGAACCTGCCCAGAGCCCAGGGACATGAGACGGGTGACTGTCGAGACCGAGCCTCCGCCAGGCCAGATAGTTCCATGCCATCCGTGGCACCGGTGACACCATTGCCGCAGACAAGGTGGTCAGGCCAAACACTTAGAGCTTCTTGTACTCGGGCCAGAAGCCAAACCAGGTGTGGTGCTTGAGGATGTACTTCGCGCCGCTTGGTCCCTGAACTTGCTCCACCTGCCACTCTCCGTGTCAAAGGAATACGAGCCTGGGACCTGATCACTTCATGTGGAAAAAAATTCTCTTGGCTTCATTCCCATTCCGGCGTAGTGGTCACAACCCTAATCGACGGAGCCATTGGTTCTAAACTTGACTTTTTGTGCTTTTAATTTTCTTTCCCGTTTTTTTGAATTGTTTGGATTGCTTACCACATGTGTC
>NC_057797.1:73987648-74003486 GCF_018294505.1 Triticum aestivum
GCAACAACAAAGAAGTGGTTTGGTAGCCTATCTTACAAAGGGTGTGTCTCCCTTGTGGTACATTCTTTTTTTTTGCGGGGGATCCTTTGTGGTACATTCAATGGCCTTAGATTCCTACTGTGTAGATGCAATCATTTCAGCGTCAGTTAACTGGGTAGCTCATGCGGCTCTAGAGATAGTATGAGGTTAGTTCGACATGTGCAAGTTTGATTATTTTGTAGTTTCATCAACTCAACGGATATAATGAGGAATTTGAATATGTCGTGAGTGGATTAATAGATGATGGCAAGGGATTTGACGAAGCTATTGACCGTTTATATGAGATTGTCATGGAACCTATTTTTATGATTGTTTGGGCCTATTGTATTTTCATTAAGGAAAAATGTCATATTACTATTCTAAACATAATAATTAAAAATAAATAAGTGGTTGATAACCCATAAGTACTAGTAGAATGCCCGTGCGTTGCTACGGGTTTATTTTTTTCTGATTGCATATATGTACGTAAAACTTGGTGACTTGTTAACCGCTTCGACTTACATCGCCTTGTGACCCTTGTTGATGGATCCTCTTAGTTAAGCTTCGTCCGTTTTATGTGCTACACACATTGACTTACGGTGACTTGCGTTGTACAAATTAACTACAACACATGGACAAATTTTGTGCAGACATGTATTAATTATCATAGGTGATGCATGCATCTCCTAATTATCAAAGGCTCCAATAATCAACATGGACGGATGCCATACATCAGCGCATTGTAATGCTGATTTGGCACTTGAACAAGACATGGTGTTATTACTTCTTAGTTCTTTAAACAATTCTCCAAAGGACAGCTCCACCCTCCATCATCAGGTAATTCTGTACCTGAACCAAAAGAAGATTAGAATTTAGAAACTAATCAATTGTTGTGAGAACAGCGTATGCTATGCGTAAAATATCATGCATGCTAATGACATTACCACATGGATTAGAAATCAAGTAAAGTTGTATATCAAAACCGTATCTCCACCAAAAGTTTTCTCGAGCTTACTATTAGCCTAAAAGAATTCAACAATTGAATCTTCAAAATCATAACAAAATAGTAGGAATTCAATAACATTCATTATTCCATAGAGGTTCTGGAATGTACACGATGCAAAACCAAAAGGACAAGCAAACCATAGTAGTTTGTATGAAAATGATTACCATCAGGAAAAAACAATTTTTTGAAAATGTTCCTTTTGGAGATACCGAGATGCAGTTTATTATTAATTTAAACAAAACATGCGCTTTACGGAGAGATGAAAAATTATGATACTGCAACAAAACTGTACAATTTAAGTAGAAAATGACCAAAAAGGAGCGCTTCATGTGCCTACATGACCTTACTTTTTAGAAATATCATAAGTTGCTTTATAAACTGTTAAAAACAACTTAACTGCTAAGAGTACAATATAGCATCTACTATCGTAGCGTCGATCGTGCAGGGAACTACAAATTGGATTTGATTGCTCACAACCATAGAAAAGAAAGTGAAGACTTAAGATCAAATTTGCTGGAGCAAACAATGTTGGCGCGGCCTCCTCGCAGCACCGCTTCGTCTTCTTTCTCACACAACTCTCACTTGTAATTTCTCTCAAGAACACACACATGATGAGAAAACTCCACACATACACACACGCCAAGGAAGACACCAGCACCAGCTTTGCCGAGAGCTCTCCTCCTTGGTCACACAAACACTACATTTTTGCCCAGTCCTCTCGGCTGCTCTTTCTCATTCACCTAATCACCTTAAATACCAGTATAAAAGACTCACACACGCACTGGCCAGCCGCCACACTCGGCTGCTAACTCCTACAAATCTAACTAACTCGCATGCATCCATGCACGCACGATCCGGCCAACACACCGGCCACTACTCCATCGTGGTGGTTATCCTCTAATGACAGATTCCACTCACAACTCCATGCACAAAACTAGCCAACAATCTGGACACATCAAGTTAGCCAACCAACTGAATATGGCCTGGCTAACTGGCCGTGATCCACGCTCCTGTATGCATGCGGCTAACAATCTATGCATGTCAAGATTACTACTAACATTTTCCCTCCTAATCTTGACTTGTCTTCGCCGGAGTTGTCGCAGCTCCCGTCGTCGTCGTCGCCACGACCGTGACCTAGCCCGCGGACCCGACCTGGCGCAACGACGCCGGTCGCACCGCCGCGGACCTGACCTGGCGCACTGACGCCGGTCCCATCATGCTCCGTCACGTCTCCGGCGACATACGCCGAGCTCCTCCTCCGCCGGCGACACACGCCTGACGTCCCTCTGCACCCCGCACGCCCCGCGCGCACCCGACGCGCACGACGAGCCCAACCGCACCAGTGCGTCCCGCACGTCCCGCGCGCATCCGGCGCGCCCAACGAGCCCGACTGCACCAGTGCGTTCACTGTGTGCCGCCTCCGCGTCCGCCATGGCAGTCGCCAGCGACAAACGCCGGAAGGATGTAGCCGAACTCAAGAACGGACTTGTTGGGGAACGTTGCAGAAAACAAAAAATTTCCTACGGTTTCACCAAGATCCATCTAGGAGTTCATCTAGCAACGAGTGATTGGATTGCATCTACATACCTTTGTAGATCACGCGCGGAAGCGTTCAAAGAACGGGGATGAGGAAGTCGTACTCGACGTGATCCAAATCACCGGAGATCCTAGCGCCGAACGGACGGCACCTCCGCGTTCAACACACGTACGGTCAGCGTAACGTCTCCTCCTTCTTGATCCAGCAAGGGGGAAGGAGAGGTTGAGGAAGATGGCACCAGCAGCAGCACGACGGCGTGGTGGTGATGGAGCTGCAGTACTCCGGTAGGGCTTCGCCAAGCTCTATGGAGGAGGAGGAGGTGTTGGAGAGGGAGAGGGAGGCACCAAAGGCGTAGGTGAGAGGCCCTCCCCCCTCCCACTATATATAGGGGGCCTAGGGGGGGCGCCGGCCCTAGGAGATGCAATCTCCTAGGGGGGGGGGGGGCGGCGGCCAAGGGGTGGGGGGGCTTGCCCCCCAAGCAAGGGGCGCCCCCTTTAGGGTTTCCCCCACCCTAGGCGCATGGGTCCTAAGGGAAGTGGCGCCCCAGCCCACTTTGGGCTGGATCCCTTCCCACTTCAGCCCATGGGGCCCTCCGGGATAGGTGGCCCCACCCGGTGGACCCCCGGGACCCTTCCGATGGTCCTGGTACAATACCGGTGACCCCGAAACTTGTCCCGATGGCCGAAATAGCACTTCCTATATATAATTATTTACCTCCGGACCATTCCGGAACTCCTCGTGACGTCCGGGATCTCATCCAGGACTTCGAACAACATTCGGGTTACTGCATATACATATCCCTACAACCCTAGCGTCACCGAACCTTAAGTGTGTAGACCCTATGGGTTCGGGAGACATGTAGACATGACCGAGACGGCTCTCTGGTCAATAACCAACAACGGGATCTGGATACCCATGTTGGCTCCCACATGCTCCTCGATGACCTCATCGGATGAACCACGATGTCGAGGATTCAAACAACCCCGTATACAATTCCCTTTGTCAATCGGTACGTTACTTGCCCGAGATTCGATCGTCGGTATCCCAATACCTCGTTCAATCTCGTTACCGGCAAGTCCCTTTACTCGTACCGTAATGCATGATCCCGTGACCAGACACTTGGTCACTTTGAGATCATTATGATGATGCATTATGAAGTGGGCCCAGAGATACCTCTCCGTCATACGGAGTGACAAATCCTAGTCTTGATCCGTGTCAACCCAACAGACACTTTCGGAGATTCCCGTAGTATACCTTTATAGTCACCCAGTTACGTTGTGACATTTGGTACACCCAAAGCACTCCTACGGTATCCGGGAGTTACACGATCTCATGGTCTAAGGAAAAGATACTTGACATTGGAAAAACTCTAGCAAACGGACTATACGATCTTTTGCTATGTTTAGGATTGGGCCTTGTCCATCACATCATTCTCCTAATGATGTGATCCCGTTATCAATGACATCCAATATCCATAGTCAGGAAACCATGACTATCTGTTGATCAACGAGCTAGTCAACTAGAGGCTTACTAGGGACATGTTGGTGTCTATGTATTCACACATGTATTACGATTTCCGGATAACATAATTATAGCATGAATAAAAGACAATTATCATGAACAAGGAAATATAATAATAATCCTTTTATTATTGCCTCTAGGGCATATTTCCAACAGTCTCCCACTTGCACTAGAGTCAATAATCTAGTTACAATGTGATGAATCGAACACCCATGGAATTCTGGTGTTGATCATGTTTTGCTCTAGGGAGAGGTTTAGTCAACGGATCTTCTACATTTAGGTTCGTATGTACTTTACAAATATATATGTCTCCATCTTGAACATTTTCACGAATGGAGTTGAAGTGTCGCTTGATGTGCCTTGTGTTCTTGTGAAACCTGGGCTCCTTGGCAAGTGCAATAGCTCCAGTGTTGTCACAGAAGAGCTTGATCGGCCCCGACCCAAATTGCTTCATGCGCTGCCTCCGAGGCTGCCATGTACTCTGCTTCACATGTAGATCCCGCCACGACGCTCTGCTTGCAACTACACCAGCTTACTGCCCCACCATTCAAAATATATACGTATCCGGTTTGTGACTTAGAGTCATCCAGATCTGTGTCGAAGCTAGCGTCAACGTAACCCTTTACGACGAGCTCTTCGTCACCTCCATAAACGAGAAACATTTCCTTAGTCCTTTTCAGGTACTTCAGGATATTCTTGACCGCTGTCTAGTGTTCCTTGCCGGGATTACTTTGGTACCTTCCTACCAAACTTACGGCAAGGTTTACATCAGGTCTGGTACACAGCATGTCATACATAATAGACCCTATGGCTGAGGCATAGGGGATGACACTCATCTCTTCTATATCTTCTGCCGTGGTCGGACATTGAGCTGAGCTCAATTTCACACCTTGCAACACAGATAAGAACCCCTTCTTAGACTGATCCATATTGAACTTCTTCAATATCTTATCAAGGTATGTGCTTTGTGAAAGACCTATGAGGCGTCTTGATCTATCTCTATAGATCTTGATGCCTAATATATAAGCAACTTCTCCAAGGTCCTTCATTGAAAAACTCTTATTCAAGTAGGCCTTAATGCTGTCCAAAAGCTCTATATCATTTCCCATCAAAAGTATGTCATCTACATATAATATGAGAAATGCCACAGAGCTCCCACTCACTTTCTTGTAAACGCATGCTTCTCCATAAGTCTGCATAAACCCAAACGCTTTGATCATCTCATCAAAGCGAATGTTCCAACTCCAAGATGCTTGCACCAGCCCATAAATCGAGCGTTGGAGCTTGCACACCTTGTCAGCATTCTTAGGATCGACAAAACCTTCCGGCTGCATCATATACAATTCTTCCTTAAGGAAACCATTAAGGAATGCCGTTTTGATGTCCATTTGCCATATCTCATAATTGTAGAATGCGGCAATTGCTAACATGATTCGGACGGACTTCAGCTTCGCTACGGGTGAGAAAGTCTCATCGTAGTCAACCCCTTGAACTTGTCGATAACCCTTAGCGACAAGCCGAGCTTTATAGATGGTCACATTACCATCCGCGTCTGTCTTCTTCTTAAAGATCCATTTATTTTCTATGGCTCGCCGCTCTACGGGCAAGTCAGTCAAAGTCCATACTTCGTTTTCATATATGGATCCTATCTCGGATTTCATGGCTTCCAGCCATTTGTCGGAATCCGGGCCCGCCATCGCTTCTTCATAGTTCAAAGGTTCACCGTTGTCTAACAACATGATTTCCAAGACAGGGTTGCCGTACCAATCTGGTGCGGAACGTGTCCTTGTGGACCTTCGAATTTCAGCAGGAGCTTGATCAGAAGTATCTTGATCATCATCATTAACTTCCCCTCTAGTCGGTGCAGGCACCTCAGGAACATTTTCTTGAGTTGCGCCTTTTTCCAGTTCAAGAGGTAATACTTCATCAAGTTCTACTTTCCTCCCACTTACTTCTTTCGAGAGAAACTCCTTCTCTAGAAAGGATCCATTCTTGGCAACAAAGATCTTGCCTTCGGATCTGAGGTAGAAGGTATACCCAATAGTTTCTTTAGGGTATCCTATGAAGACGCATTTTTCCGACTTGGGTTCGAGCTTTTCAGGTTGAAGTTTCTTGACATAAGCATCGCATCCTCAAACTTTTAGAAACGACAGCTTAGGTTTCTTCCCAAACCATAATTCATATGGTGTCATCTCAACGGATTTCGACGGAGCCCTATTTAAAGTGAATGCGACAGTCTCTAAAGCATAGCCCCAAAAAGATAGCGGTAAATCGGTAAGAGACATCATAGATCGCACCATATCTAATAGAGTGCGATTACGACGTTCGGACACACCATTACACTGAGGTGTTCCAGGCAGCGTGAGTTGTGAAACTATTCCACATTTTCTTAAGTGTGTGCCAAACTCGTGACTCAAGTATTCTCCTCCATGATCTGATCGCAGGAACTTGATTTTCCCGTCACGTTGATTCTCAACCTCACTCTGAAATTCCTTGAACTTTTCAAAGGTCTCAGACTTGTGTTTCATTAAGTAGACATACCCATATCTACTCAAGTCATCAGTGAGGGTGAGAACATAATGATAGCCACCGCGAGCCTCAACACTCATTGGACGCGCACACATCAGTATGTATGATTTCCAATAAGTTGGTTGCTCGCTCCATTGTTCCTGAGAACGGAGTCTTGGTCATTTTACCCATGAGGCATGGTTCGCACGTGTCAAATGATTCATAATCAAGAGACTCTAAAAGTCCATCAGCATGGAGCTTCTTCATGCGTTTGACACCTATGTGACCAAGGCGGCAGTGCCACAAGTATGTGCGACTATCATTATCAATCTTACATCTTTTGGTACTCACACTATGAACATGTGTAGCATTACGCTCGAGATTCATTAAGAAAAAACCATTCACCATCGGAGCATGACCATAAAACATATCTCTCATATAAATAGAACAACCATTATTCTCGGATTTAAATGAGTAGCCATCTCGAATTAAATGAGATCCTGATACAATGTTCATGCTCAAAGCTGGCACTAAATAACAATTATTAAGGTTTAAAACCAATCTCAAAGGTAAATGTAGAGGTAGCGTGCCGACGGCGATCACATTGACCTTGGAACCATTCCCGACGCGCATCGTCACCTCGTCCTTCGCCAGTCTCCGCTTATACCGCAGCTCCTGTTTTGAGTTACAAATGTGAGCAACCGCACCGGTATCAAATACCCAGGAGCTACTATGAGTACTGGTAAGGTACACATCAATTACATGTATATCACATATACCTTTTGTTTTGCCGGCCTTCTTGTCTGCTAAGTATTTGTGGCAGTTCCGTTTCCAGTGACCACTTCCCTTGCAATAAAAGCACTCAATCTCGGGCTTGGGCCCATTCTTTGGCTTCTTCCCAGCAGCTTGCTTGCCGGGCGCGGCAACTCCCTTGCCGTCCTTCTTGAAATTCTTTTTACCCTTGCCCTTCTTGAACTTGGTGGTTTTATTGACCATCAATACTTGATGTTCCTTTTTGACTTCTACCTCTGCTGATTTCAGCATTGAAAATACCTCAGGAATGGTCTTTTCCATCCCCTGCATATTGAAGTTCATCACAAAGCTCTTGTAGCTCGGTGGAAGCGACTGGAGGATTCTGTCAATGACCGCGTCATCCGGGAGATTAACTCCTAGCTAAGTCAAGCAGTTATGTAACCCAGACATAGTGAGTATGTGCTCACTGACAGAACTGTTTTCCTCCATCTTACAGCTGAAGAATTTGTCGGAGATTTCATATCTCTCGACACGGGCATGAGCTTGAAAAACCATCTTCAGCTCTTCGAACATCTCATATGCTCCATGTCTCTCAAAACGCTTTTGAAGCCCCAGCTCTAAGCTGTAAAGCATGCCGCACTAAACGAGGGAGTAGTCATCAGCACGTGTCTGCCAAGCGTTCATAACATCTTGGTTCTGTGGGACGGGTGCGTCACCTAGCGGTGCTTGTAGGACATATTCTTTCTTGGCAGCTATGAGTTTGATCCTCAGGTTCCGGACCCAGTCCGTGTAGTTGCTGCCATCGTCTTTCAGCTTGGTTTTCTCTAGGAACACATTGAAGTTGAGGACTACGTTGGCCATTTGATCTACAAGACATATTGTAAAAATTTAGACTAAGTTCATGATAATTAAGTTCATCGAATCAAATTATTCAATGAAATCCCACTTAGATAGACATCCCTCCAGTAATCTAAGTATAACATGATCTGAGTTAACTAGGCCGTGTCCGATCATCACGTGAGATGGACTAGTCAACATCGGTGAACATCTTCATGTTGATCGTATCTTCTATACGACTCATGCTCGACTTTTCGGTCTTCTGTGTTTCGAGGCCATGTCTGTACATGCTAGGCTCGTCAAGTCAACCTAAGTGTTTGCATGTGTAAATCTGTCTTACACCCGTTGTATGTGAACATTGGAATCTAACACCCGATCATCACGTGGTGCTTCGAAACAACGAACTGTCGCAACAGTGCATAGTTAGGGGGAACACTTTCTTGAAATTATTATGAGGGATCATCTTATTTACTACCGTCGTTCTAAGTAAACAAGATGCAAAAACATGATAAACATCACATGCAATCAAATAATAATAGTGACATGATATGGCCAATATCACATAGCTCCTTTGATCTCCATCTTGGGGCTCCATGATCATCTTGTCACCGGCATGACACCATGATCTCCATCATCATGATCTCCATCATCGTGTCTCCATGTAGTTGCTTGCCAACTATTACTTCTACTACTATGGCTAACACGTTTAGCAATAAAGTAAAGTAATTTACATGGCGTTTCTCAATGACACGCAGCTCATACAAAAATAAAGACAACTCCTATGGCTCCTGCCGGTTGTCACACTCATCGACATGCAAGTCGTGATTCCTATTACAATAGCATGAACATCTCATACATCACATATATATCATTCATCATTCATCACAACTTTGGCCATATCACATCACAAAACACTTGCTGCAAAAACAAGTTAGACGTCCTCTAATAGTTGTTGCAAGTTTTACGTGGCTGCAAGAGGGTTCTAGCAAGAACGTTTTCTTACCTACGTGAAAGCCACAACGTGATTTCTCAACTTCTATTTACCCTTCATAAGGACCCTTTTCATCGAATCCGCTCCAACTAAAGTGGGAGAGACAGACACCCGCCAGCCACCTTATGCAACTAGTGCATGTCAGTCGGTGGAACCGGTCTCACGTAAGCGTACGTGTAAGGTTGGTCCGGGCCGCTTCATCCCACAATACCGTTGAAGCAAGATAAGACTAGTAGCGGCAAGAAAGTTGACAACATCAACGCTCACAACAAATTGTGTTCTACTCGTGCAAGAGAACTACGCATAGACCTAGCTCATGATGCCATTGTTGGGGAACGTTGCAGAAAACAAAAATTTTCCTACGGTTTCACCAAGATCCATCTAGGAGTTCATCTAGCAACGAGTGATTGGATTGCATCTACATACCTTTGTAGATCACGCGCGGAAGCGTTCAAAGAACGGGGATGAGGAAGTCGTACTCGACGTGATCCAAATCACCGGAGATCCTAGCGCCGAACGGACGGCACCTCCGTGTTCAACACACGTACGATCAGCGTAACGTCTCCTCCTTCTTGATCCAGCAAGGGGGAAGGAGAGGTTGAGGAAGATGGCACCAGCAGCAGCACGACGGCGTGGTGGTGATGGAGCTGCAGTACTCCGGCAGGGCTTCGCCAAGCTCTATGGAGGAGGAGGTTTTGGAGAGGGAGAGGGAGGCACCAAAGGCGTAGGTGAGAGGCCCTCCCTCCCCCCACTATATATAGGGGGCCTAGGGGGGCGCCAGCCCTAGGAGATGCAATCTCCTAGGGGGGGCGGTGGCCAAGGGGTGGGGGGGCTTGCCCCCCAAGCAAGGGGCGCCCCCTTTAGGGTTTCCCCCACCCTAGGCGCATGGGCCCTAAGGGAAGTGGCGCCCCAGCCCACTTTGGGCTGGATCCCTTCCCACTTCAGCCCATGGGGCCCTCCGGGATAGGTGGCCCCACCCGGTGGACCTCCGGGACCCTTCCGGTGGTCCAGTTACAATACCGGTGACCCCGAAACTTGTCCCGATGGCCGAAATAGCACTTCCTATATATAATTCTTTACCTCCGGACCATTCCGGAACTCCTCATGACGTCCGGGATCTCATCCGGGACTCCGAACAACATTCGGGTTACTGCATATACATATCCCTACAACCCTAGCGTCACCAAACCTTAAGTGTGTAGACCCTACGGGTTCGGGAGACATGTAGACATGACCGAGACGGCTCTCTGGTCAATAACCAACAGCGGGATCTGGATACCCATGTTGGCTCCCACATGCTCCTCGATGACCTCATCAGATGAACCACGATGTCGAGGATTCAAACAACCCCGTATACAATTCCCTTTGTCAATCGGTACGTTACTTGCCCGAGATTCGATCGTCGGTATCCCAATACCTTGTTCAATCTTGTTACCGGCAAGTCCCTTTACTCGTACCGTAATGCATGATCCCGTGACCAGACACTTGGTCACTTTGAGATCATTATGATGATGCATTACCGAGTGGGCCCGGAGATACCTCTCCGTCATATGGAGTGACAAATCCTAGTCTTGATCCGTGTCAACCCAACAGACACTTTCGGAGATACCCGTAGTATACCTTTATAGTCACCCAGTTATGTTGTGACGTTTGGTACACCCAAAGCACTCCTACGGTATCCGGGAGTTACACGATCTCATGGTCTAAGGAAAAGATACTTGACATTGGAAAAACTCTAGCAAACGAACTATACGATCTTGTGCTAGGTTTAGGATTGGGCCTTGTCCATCACATCATTCTCCTAATGATGTGATCCCATTATCAATGACATCCAATGTCCATAGTCAGGAAACCATGACTATCTGTTGATCAACGAGCTAGTCAACTAGAGGCTTACTAGGGACATGTTGGTGTCTTTGTATTCACACATGTATTACGATTTCCGGATAACACAATTATAGCATGAATAAAAGACAATTATCATGAACAAGGAAATATAATAATAATCCTTTTATTATTGTCTCTAGGGCATATTTCCAACAGGACCCGAGCACAACGGCGACATATGTCTCCTCCCAACGTCAACTGCACGCTCGTATATGCGCCCACGGTCCTGACGCGCTCGACCGCGTCCAGTGCGCACCCATATCACGCACCGGTCGCGCCCGGCTCGCCGCCATGGCTTATTGTCCTGCACCGCTGCGGCCTCAACTGCAGCGCAGCACCTCCATGCCACGATGCCGCTGTGAGTCGTTGAAGTCGCCACCAAGCAGGTCCTCCGCGGCCTCCTCACCGTGCCGCCGCAGCCACCGCGACCTCCTCGCCGCGCTGCGCACCTCCATACACTGACACACGGCCCGGAGCATCGCGCAGTTGCCGGCGAACTCCACCACCGCCGGCACGCCTCCGGCATGGCGAATCACGCTAAGACGAACTGGCTCATGATACCAATTGTTGGCGCCGCCTCCTCGCAGCGCCGCTTCTTCTTCTTCTTCCTCACACAACTCTCACTTTTAATTTCTCTCAAGAACACACACATGATGAGAAAACTCAACACATACACACGCACATGCCAAGGAAGACACCAGCACCAGCTTTGCTGAGAGCTCTCCTCCTTGGTCACACAAACACTACATTTTTGCCCAGCCCTCTCGGCTGCTCTTTCTCATTCACCTAATCACCTTAAATACCAGTACAAAAGACTCACACTAGCACTGGCCAGCCGCCACACTCGGCTGCTAACTCCTACAAATCCAACTAACTCGCATGCATCCATGCACGCACGATCCGGCCAACACACCGGCCACTACTCCATCGTGGTGGTTATCCTCTAATGACCGAATCCACTCACAACTCCATGCACAAAACTAGCCAACAATCTGGACACATCAAGCCAGCCAACCAACTGAATATGGCCCGGCTAACTGGCCGTGATCCACGCTCCTATATGCACGCGGCTAACAATCTATGCATGTCAAGATTACTACTAACAAACAATAGCTTCTTCAGCTGAAGGTCATCCATTGGTGTCGTGCGGTTTATATCCGAGGAATCATTGTCAATGGATATCAAAAAAGTTGGAGCGTCGGCTATGGCATACGACATTGATTCGACTCACCTTGCAGTGATCCCATCGGCCGCCCTCACGTATAGCGACGCCCTCAGACCTCAGGTATGGTGACATGCCGATGGCCAACTCGGAGCCCATGTAATAGTACAACAACGCTGAGTACCTGGGCACGATGTCCCGGGCGTTGCGGCTGCGGAGTCCGCAACGACGTCGAACCGCTTCTTGAAGCCGGCTGTGCCCAGTGTGGGATGTCAACCACAAACACCATGACTGGCCATTCTTAGCGACATGGGACGCGTTCAGAGTGGCCAACGCCACCCCGAGGCTATGCCCCATCACCGTGATGCTCACCTCCGTATCCTTGTCCACTAGCTTCTGCACCTCAGTCATCAATTACTCCTAGCTTTCCCTCCTTCAAGAGGCACCACATGAAGTACGACAATAAGTACAAAGAATCTGTAATCGAAATATAAATACATGTCTAGTAAATAGGAATGATTAGTGGATAAAGCATATGTGCAAATCCTAAGACATTAATATACTCATGCTCCAACTCAAATACTCTATCAATGAGACACACAAGAAATACATGGACGGGAAAAAGTGAGCATTATTTCTGGACAGGACCAATAATATTCCTCTACCTCCCCTTCAATTTTCAGATTCTGAATTAAGTTCTTGGGCGATGGAATTAGAAGCCATATATTCAAAAATCCTGAGAAATGAAGCAGGCTGAATAATATGCATCTTATCTTACAAACTCAAGGCATATAGCAGCATACCCAAATTTCGAGCTAGCTGTACTTGCAGGTACTGAAAATTAAGTAGACAATGTTAGGAGACTCAAAAGAAGGCTTTGTCCAGCCTGTGATCCGTACATTATATGATCATGTGCAGGTTAGTATTTTACTGTTTCAATCCTTGAGGCTCTCCTCATCTTGTTTTGAAATAGCTCCCTGTTAAGACTTCTTCTGTCTATGTACGTCATTGATGTATGTATGCAAAAACATATACAACAATGATTATGATGTACTATGTAGTCTATCTTACAAAGGGTGTGTTTCCCTTGTGGTACATTCTTTTTTTTTGCGGGGATCCTTTGTGGTACATTCAATGACCTTAGATTCCTACTGTGTAGATGCAATCATTTCAGCGTCACTTAAGTGGGTAGCTCATGCGGCTCTAGAGATATTATGAGGTTAGTTCGACATGTGCAAGTTTGATGTTTTGTAGTTTCATCAACTCAACGGATACAATGAGGAATTTGAATATGTTGTGAGTGGATTAATAGATGATGACAAGGGATTTGACGAAGCTATTGATCGTTTATACGAGATTGTCATGGAACATATTTTTATGATTGTTTGGACCTATTGTATTTTCATTAAGGAAAATTTCATATCACTATTCTAAACATAATAATTAAAAATAAATAAGTGGCTGATAACCCACAAGTATAGGGGATCATTTGTAGCCTTTTTTAATAAGTAAGAGCATCGAATCCAACGAGGAACTAAATGTGAGATTTATATTCTCTTCAAGTTCTATCGACCACCGATACAACTCTACGCACACCAAGGTTTGCTTTACCTAGAAACAAGTAATAAACTACTTTATAGGTATAATGGGATAAGTTTGCAAGATAATAAAGAACGTAAAAATAAAAGTGAGATGTTATTTTAATAAAAGTACAATTAAGTTAGTGTAGCAAGTGTAAAAAAGTGATGGTAGGATTTGCGAAATTGTCATAGGAAGATGATAACAAGATTGGTAATCATTATTGCAATTTTATATGAAGAATAGGCATAAGCTAACACATTTTCTGTACTTGGATCACATGAACTTATGATTAAAACTCTAGCAAGCGTCCGCAACTACTAAAGCTCATTACGGTAAAGACAACCATAGCATTAAGTGTAAAGTCCTTTTTACTCCCATACGCAACAACCTACTTACACGAGTTTGTGTTTCTGTCGCTCACACAACTCTGAGAGTAAATAAATTATGAACACATTGCAACACCCTACAGCGGGAATCCCACACGTGTGCGTAGCATGGAGGGCACTATACGGCATCAGCAAAAACAAAACATACAACTCAAACCAATCAAGATCATCAACCAACCCACAGGATAAAAAGAATCTACTCAAACATCATAGGATGGCAACACATCATTGGATAATAATATGTAGCATAAAGCACCATGTTCAAGTAGGGGGTACAGGGGGTTGCGGGAGAGTGTGCTGCTGATAATAGATGAGGGAAGGTGATGGAGGTGTGGAGGAAGACGTCGGAGTTGTTGGAGTAGATCGCCGCCACGATGGTTCCCCCTGTGGCGCTCCGGCTCCACCAAGAGAGAGAGGAAGAGAGCCCCATCCTTCTTCTTCTTGCTTGGCCTGCCTCCTAGATGGGAGAAGGATTCCCCCTCTGGTCCTTGGCCGCCATGTCCCCCAAGGGGCGGGAGCCCCCTAGATTGGATCTCTCTTTGTTTTATTCTCTGTTTCGTCTTCCTATTTTCTGGTCGAACAGTGTTTCTTAAATACCCGGAGATCCATAACTTTGATCGTGCTGGAATTTTAACATGTTTTTTTCATGATATTAGCTTCCTTGCGGCGAAACAAGGGCCCCAACCGACTTAAGGGGTAGCCACAAGCTCACCTGGTGCGCCCTGGGGGTGGGGTGCACCACCTGAGCTTGTGGGCCCATTGAGCATCATCTTGCGTTGATTCTTTTACCCAAAAATCACATATATTCAATAAAATCACCGTAAGTTTTTATCTCATTTGTACTTCGTTTGATATGGTTTTCTGCGAAATACAAAAAGATGCAACAAACATGAACTGAAACTGGACACTAGATTAATATGTTAGTCCAAGAAATCATATAAATTGTTGCTAAAAGTAGGTGAAAATAATAGAACAATAACATGAAATAATAAAAAAAATTATAGATACGTTAGAGACGTATTAGTAGTTAATGTCAATTATTTGAGGGAAAATCCCTCAAATATATTTTGTATACTTTTTAGTCTTTCCCTTCAATGCATAGTTTGGTAACTATCCGTTCTATTTACCCACGCCTAAAATAGACAAGCATTCACTCTAGAAAACTCACTCAACTTTGGAGCTTGATGCCATTATATTTAATGAAACTAAAATGGACCTACACACATACATATATTAGCATAGTCACGATATTCTACCATGTTAAATTTTATATTTCTCAAATCCTTAAGAATTCATGTTAACACGAAGATTTGTAAGAGGAAGTCTCTCGAAAAGAGAACAAATAACATCATTTTTTCTCACAGTATATGTTTTATGTTTAGTGCAAGTCACTGGTAGAAAAAGGGCCTGTTGTCCCGGTTCGTAAGGGCCTTTTGTCCCGGTTCCTGAACCGGTACTAAAGGGTCGGTACTAATGCCCTGCCCCTTTACTCCCGGTTCAATCCAGAACCGGGACTGATGGGCCTCCACGTGGCCTGTGCGCGGAGCCCAGGCAGGAGACCCTTTGGTCCCGGTTGGTGGCACCAACCGGGACCAATAGGCATCCACGCGTCAGCATTTCTGTGGCTGGGGTTTTTGTTTTTTTAAAGGGA
>NC_057797.1:74003714-74009112 GCF_018294505.1 Triticum aestivum
AACATATATGCATACAGAGAGAAGTGATATCGACCACCTCTCCTTCTCCGAGAGATTGGTCGAACAACAAGTTCTCGTATATCTATCCAACACTACCGGCTACATATATACAATAATTATCTCTTACAAATATAATCATACGGACTCATGGTCCACATAGTATTCTCCGTCTTCAGCGATCACGTGGTCAAGAAAGAATGCCGCCAATTCCTCTTGAATTGCTCGCATGCGAGCTGGTGCTAGGAGTTCATCCCGCTTCCGAAACATCTAATTTGAAGAAGGGGGTCAATACATATATATATGAATGAATGAAACTCAACACAAATGATGGTAATAAAATAAAATTGTGAATGTTGTTATTTACGTACTTCATATTGTTCGTCAGTGTAGCCCCGCTCACAGGTCGTGTGGCGGATGGACTCGCAAACGTAGTATCCACAGAAATCATTCCCTTTTTCCTGCCACAACCACTTTACAAGAAATAGAGGTCAATCAAACTGATAAGCAAGAATGCCAAATCAATAGAAGATGCCCGGAACATGCTACTATAGTACTTACTTTCGGGTGTCTAAATTGCAGCTTCTTCGGGAGTCCTGGAGCTTTTTTGGAGAATTTTTTTCCAAACCCTGCCAGACAAAGAAAACAATTACTTGATATATCAGGAAATGAACAAAGTTGCTGATATGGTGGATAATGATCGATTTAACTTACTTCTCGAGCATTTGAGTCATGTCCGCATAGTCCTGGGGATCTTTTCGTTTTGAGTCTAAGACAGTTACTAGTCCCTGCTCAAGCTTAATCTCTAGGAGAATATAGTGGTAACTGCACACACATGCATAACTCATCAATTACATTACTATAACCTTGACTAATATATATATAAGGGAAACCAAATACGCACAAGATAGTAACACTCACTTGAAGTTGTAAGGAAAGAGTATTATATCTTTGTTTTCATTTATTACCAATGATTGTAGCAAGTTGGCCTCGGTATCTGCGGCATGAAATTTAACCTGAGTTGCATCTATGAGATATGTGTTAATGAACCCAATATCACCGACTTGTCTTTTCTTCAATTCGGCGATCTTCAATCTGCATAATATAGTGAGGATGATTATAAATACATGCAATGAAAGAGCTGAGCTATATAGAGAGACTTAATGACAGAAGTAGTACTACTTACAGACAGTAGCAGGTGACCGTTGTTTTATCGAGGGCCAATTGATTGAAAAACTGAAAGAACTCCTCAAATGGAACAGGCAACAGTTCAATTCCAACGAGGTCATGCTCCTTTTTAACTTTCACATACAAAGTACTCCTCCCCCCAGAGTCTCTGCAGATTTTCAAGTACCAATCATGCAATCTTCGCATCATCGTTGATAGAGATCTTTCATCTTTGACGAGAGGCTTCCCGTACTCGTATCTTTGTATCTGCACCTCCATGGGTTCATAATGTACATCGTCGGGCAGGTAATCGGCAAGATTGCTATAACCGGGCACCATCCTCGGATCATTAGCGATGTTGTCGCTAGGCACCTTGAGCGGGGGGCACGATTGCTTCGCTTGTTCGCCGAGCTGGGCAATTTGTTTCCTAGCTCGTCGTTCTTTCATCCTTTGATCACTGACAGTACTTCCCGACCGCTCCGCTTCGGCAAATTCCTTTCCAATAATGCACTCATAGTTTCCTTTCGGCGGAGACTTGGGTGGTTTTGTCAGGGCGGCCAGAGTGCGCTTCGCTTTCACCGGATCTACCTTCTCCTTCGGAGGTGGATGTCTCTTTGCTTTCAACCCTTGAAACCAGTCATCCACTTCGGTTCGCGCGATCTCGGCGTTCTCCTCCGGGGTCCTCTCGTATGGTAACTTCTCCGGAGTCTTCAGAGAAGGACCGAATCTGTATGTCCTCCCGCCTCTGGCTGTACTGCTAGACGCCGACCGAGCAGACGGAGTGGTTGTCTTCTTTACTTGCTTACGAGGCGGAGGAGAAGGACTACGACGCGCCGGAGCAGCCGAAGCGGCGGCAGGTCTCTTCGCCCTTGCTGACGAGGCGGAGAAGGAGGAGGCTGGCTGCTCGGGCGTGTCGGCGCAGGTGGAGAAGGAGGCGGAGTGCCGCCACGCGCTGGAGAAGGAGCCGGTCGAGTGCCTTGATCGTCACTCGCCGGAGGAGGAGGCGGTGGAGGAGGCGGAGTGCCCTGACTCACCGGAGGAGGAGGCGGTGGAGGAGGCAGAGTGCCCTGACTTGCCGAAGAAGGAGGAGGAGGCGAAGGTGTCCAGTTCAGAAGGTTGATGGGCTCCTTCCGCCATAGGCATGGAGTCTTCAGAGCAGACCCCAGCCTAGTCTCTCCTTCACCGGTAGGGTGGTCAAGCTGGAGGTCCTCAAATCCCTCCATTATTTCATCCACCATCACCCTAGCATATCCTTCTGGAATCGGCCGGCAGTGAAAAGTTGCACCGGGTTCAGTAGGATAAACAGAGCCAACAGCCGCCTTGACCTTCAAATTCATCCATTGCGTCATAAGGTGGCAATTTTGGGACTCCGTGATAGCATCCACGGGATAGCTGGCAGGAGCCGTCAAGGCATGCTCCGGCTGAAGCAGCTCGGTGGAAGCCACGCTGCTTCTCCGCTGAGATGGCGGGATAGCTTCGGGGGAAGCTTCGGCAGTACGTTTGCTGCGATTTGCTTCTCGTTCCTCTATCGCTTGTACCCTTGCTTGCAGCGCCTGCATTTGGGTCTGCTGCACTTTTTTCCTCCTCTCATGGGATTTGTAACCGCCTGCATCCGGAAACCCAACCTTCCACGGAATGGAGCCTGGCGTGCCTCGTGTCTGTCCAGGGTGCTCAGGATTCCCGAGGGCCATTGTGAGCTCGTCGTTCTCTTTGTCTGGAAAGAACGTCCCTTGCTGCGCTGCTTCGATATACTGCTGAAGCTTCCTGACTGGTATGTCCATTTGATCGTTTGTCCAAATGCACTTCCCTGTTACAGGGTCCAAGGTTCCGCCAGCCCCGAAGAACCAAGTCCGGCAACGGTCTGGCCAGTTAATTGTCTCTGGTTCGATCCCTTTATCAACCAGATCATTCTCAGTCTTGGCCCACTTAGGCCGGGCTACGAGGTAGCCACCTGACCCCGTGCGATGGTGATGCTTCTTCTTCGCAGCATTTTGCTTGTTTGTCGCTGACATCTTCTTACTCTTTTCCGATGTCTTGTGGGCCACAAATGCGGGCCAGTGATCTCTGATCTCTCATATCTGCCCTTGAATTCTGGTGTCTCATTATTTTTGACAAACTTATTCAACTCTTTCTTCCACCTCCTGAATAGTTCTGCCATCCTCTTAAGAGCAAAAGACTTGATTAATTGCTCTTTAACTGGCTTCTCTAGATTATCCTCTGGCGGTAGGGTGAAATTTGACTTCAGCTCAGTCCAAAGATCATTTTTCTGCATATCATTGACATAAGACACCTCAGGGTCTTCTGTAGCCGGCTTAAACCATTGCTGGATGCTGATCGGGATCTTGTCCCTAACCAAAACCCCGCACTGAGCAACAAATGTGCTCTTTGTCCGGAGGGGTTCAATCGGTTGGCCGTCGGGCGCGATTGCTATGATCTCAAACTTTTCATCCGAGCTCAACTTTTTCTTCGGGCCTCGTCTCTTTACCGAAGTTGTGCTCGATCCGGAGGGCTAGGAAAAAGAACAAAGACTTAATTAATATGTGTACATACCAAAACAATGAATGCATCAATTAGCTAGTCAGCAGAAGCTTAACTAATATATATACCTGGTCGGACTTGGTTCGGTCACCGGAGACGTCATCACGGTCTCCTTCTTGCACCGGCATTGGGTCACCGGAGCCGTCCTCACGGTCTCCTTCTTGCACCGGCATTAGGTCACCGGAGCCATCATAATCATAGCCAGCTGCTTCCAGACCATCGGTGTCATTGAGAAACAACGAGTAGATGGCATCACTTCCTCGTGCGATTATGTCCCCCAACAACTCTTCTTGTACTTCGTCTCGGGCGGTGTCCATAGTTTCTACAAATATTGACAACATGGCAATTATTATTCAAACATGACAGATGGATATATTAGTGGCAAACGTAGAACTAATATTAATTAGTGGCCTCGATGCTGCTTCTCTAGGGTTTAGGGTGACCTCGATGCTGCTTCTCTAGGGTTTGGGGTGGCCTCGACAACGCTTCAAGAATAAAAAAAAGAAGAGGAAGAAGAAAAAAAAGAGGAGAAGAAAGAATAGAGGAGTAAGAACTCCTCTATTCTTTCTTCTCCTCTTTTTTTCTTCTTCTTCCTCTTTTTTTTATCAGGAACGAGGGTCATCGAGGGTCACCGAGCGGTAGAGGAAACCCTAAATAGCAAGTATCGTGGGTGTGAGATACATGTGGCAGTCGGTGTCGGACACTACATCCACGTCCCACAAGTGACGTGGGCGTCGAAGCCCGCGCCACTTGTGGGACATGGATGTAGTGTCCGACACCGACGGTACATGTATCTCAGACCGACGATACTTTCTATTTAGGGTTTCTCCTCTACCGGGACCAACCGGGACCAAAGGTCTCTTTTCGGTAGCCCAAAGGGCCAATTTTCGGCAGCCCACGTCGCTTGTGGGACGTGGATGTAGTATTCGACACCGATGGCCACATGTACCTCGCACCGTCGATACTTGCTATTTAGGGTTTCCTCTACCGCTCGGCTATCATCAACACCCTCGTTTCGATAAAAAAAGAAGAGGAAGAAGAAGAAAAAAAGAGAGAAGAAGAAAGAATAGAGGAGAAGTTCTTCTCATATATTCTTTCTTCTCCTCTTTTTATTCTCTTATTCCTCTTCTTTTTTTATCCTCGACGTCGATGGGAACCCTAAATAGCAATAAGTATGAACGGTGCGAGGTATATGTGGCCGTCGGCGTTGAACACTACATCTACGTCCCACAAGCGACGTGGGCGTCACTTGTGGATGCCCATGTCGCTTGTAGGACGTGGATGTAGTGTTCTACACCGATGGCCACATGTACCTCGCACCGCCGATACTTGCTATTTAGGGTTTCCTCTACCGCTCGGTGATCATCAACACCCTCATTCCCGATAAAAAAAGAAGAGGAAGAAGAAGAAAAATAGAGGAGAAGAAGTTTTCTTCTCCTCTATTCCTTCTTCTTCTCCTCTTTTTTTCTCCTCTTCTTCCCGACCCTTGCCCCCTCGAACACTTGGCGACCCTCGACCCTCTACCCTAGCTAGTTCCCGACCCTCGCCCCCTCGATCCCTCGAACACTCGGCAACCCTCGACCCTCTACCCTAGTTAGTTCCCGACCCTCGCCCCCACAAACCCTCGAACACTCGGTGACCCTCGAACCCTCGGCGACCCCCTCCCCCATCATGTCGAAGTTATCAGGGAGGGGGT
>NC_057797.1:74009707-74010579 GCF_018294505.1 Triticum aestivum
GGCGCGGCAAGCGGAGCACGGTCAGGCGGCGTCGTCGGGGCAAAGCACGGCGGGCGGCGGCGTCGGGGCGCGGCAAGAGAGCACGGCTGGCGGCGGCGGCAGGGCGCGGCGAGGGGGAGAGGAGGGGAGGAGGGGAACGGCACGGCGGCTCACAGTAGGAGCGGGCCGGGAAGGCGGCGGGGTAGGGCTCGGCGGCGGCGGCGAGGACGGCGAAGTGGAGCAGCCTGACGGCGTCGGGGCAGGGCTCGGCGGTGGCGGAGGCGACGACGAGGGGCAGGGCTCGGCGGCGGCGACGACGCGAGAGGGGCAGCCTGGCGGCGTCGACGATGAGTAATGGGAGCAGTTGGCGGAAATTTCCCAAGTGTTGTATATATAGCCAGAGCATTGGTCCCAGTTCGTGGCACGAACCAGGACGAATGCCTACCTATGGTCCCGGTTCGTGCCACCAACTGGGACCAAAGGCCAATTTTCAGCAGCCCAAAGGGCGGGAAGCGGTGGGGTAGGGCTCGGCGCCCAAATGTTTAGTCCCACCTCGCTAGTTGAGAGGGAGCCGCACCTGTTTATAAGGTGCGGTGCGCCTTCCCTCTTGAGCTCCTCTCTAAAGTAGGCTTTCAGGCCTAACCGTGCAATGTGTGTCTGTGGGCCTACTGGGCCTCCCGTGGGCCTAAATCCTGGCCCATGGTAGGGTTTCTAGTCGTATTCAGGCCGTGGGTGCCCAGTAGGTGGCACTTTTTTTTGTTTTTTTGTTTTTTTTGTTTCTACTTACAACAAAATACTTATTGTTGCTATATTTATTTTTTTTCCAGTTTTTTTGTTTTGTTTTCTGCATTATTTATTTTCTTTTGTTTTTTGATTTATTTTTAATTATTTTT
>NC_057797.1:74010967-74057870 GCF_018294505.1 Triticum aestivum
TAGTGCCATTAGTTTTCAAATTTGAAAACACTTTTTTAGTTTTTTTGTTTTCTTTGTTGCTTTATTTATTTTATTTTGTGATTAACTTTACTATAAAAATAGTTTTTCCCTGTTTTTTTGATTTGTTTTTTTGCATTATTTATTTTCTTTTGTTTTTTGCTTTAATTTTTAATTCTGTTTGCTTTTAGGTTAGCAAAATTATAAACTTTCTGTTAGTGCCATTAGTTTTAGAAAAATTATAAACTTTCTGTTAGTGCCATTAGTTTTCAAATTTGAATAGTTAAAATTTGAATTCTTTGAAATTGTTTGAATCACAAGTTTGTGATTAACTTACTAAAAAAATGAGAATAGATGCGCTTATAGAGAAAATTCAACCTAAATTCCTAGTAAATTTCTATGAATTTCAGAGAAATTCACTATGAATTTAGGTTAAACTTTTCTCTATTAGGGCATCTATTTTCACTTTGAGAGGAGCTCAACAAGGCAGAGAGGGAAGGGCTTATAAACCGGTGTGAGCCCCCTTCGGTTGGCGAGGTGGGACTAAACTCTGCCCACAACGAGGACCAACCCTTTAGTCCCGGTTTGTGGCACAAACCAGGACTAATGGTCATGGGCCAGGGGCGAGGAGCAAAATTATAAACTTTCTGTTAGTGCCATTAGTTTTAGAAAGTTGAAAGTTGAAAGTTGGCATGGGCCAGGGACTAATGGTCATGGTATTACGAGGGCCGAACCATAAGACATGAAAGCATTTCAAATGAACTCTGAAAAAGTTGAAAGTTGGCATGGTATCATAATTTCACCCACATAGCATGTGCATGTACAAAACGGACAATGGTAGCATGTTCGTGTGTTACAAAGTTGGCATGGTATCATCATAATAGTTGCGGGAGAAAGTCTTCACTTTTTCTTCACTTGTGTCATTTGCTTATTGCGCCGTAACCATGGATAATCTTCATTGTTTATCAGGATGCTTGGGTCAGCCTTGACATTGAAGGGAGGAATTTCATGAAACTTTTCATAATCTTCAGACATGTCTGTCTTGCCGTCCACTCCTAGGATGTCCCTTTTTCCTGAAAGAACTATGTGGCGCTTTGGCTCATCGTATGATGTATTCGCTTCCTTATCTTTTCTTTTTCTCGGTTTGGTAGACATGTCCTTCACATAGATAACCTGTGCCACATCATTGGCTAGGACGAACGGTTCGTCAGTGTACCCAAGATTTTTTAGATCCACTGTTGTCATTCCGTACTGTGGGTCTACTTGTAACCCGCCACCTAACAGATTGACCCATTTGCACTTAAACAAAGGGACCTTAAAATCAGGTCCGTAGTCAAGTTCCCATATGTCCACTATGTAACCATAATATGTGTCCTTTCCGCTCTCGGTTGCTGCATCAAAGCGGACACCGCTGTTTTGGTTGGTGCTCTTTTGATCTTGGGCGATCGTGTAAAATGTATTCCCATTTATCTCGTATCCTTTGTAAGTCAATATAGTCAAAGATGGTCCCCTGGACAACAAGTACAACTCATCACAAACAGTGTTGTCACCTCTGAGACGTGTTTCCAACCAACTGCTGAAAGTCCTGATGTGTTCACATGTAATCCAGTCGTCGCACTGCTCCGGGTGTTTGGAGCGCAGACTGTTCTTGTGTTCATTGACATACGGGGTCACCAAGGTAGAGTTCTGTAGAACTGTGTAGTGTGCTTGAGACCAAGAATATCCCTCCCTGCATATTATTGAGTCTCTTCCAAGAGTGCCTTTTCCAGTCAGTCTCCCCTTATACCATGATTTATGGAGACCTATCTTCTTAAGGCCAGGAATGAAGTCAACACAAAACCCGATAACATCCTCTGTTTGATGGCCCATGGAAATGCTTCCTTCTGGCCTAGCGCGGTTATGGACATATTTCTTTAGGACTCCCATGAACCTCTCAAAGGGGAACATATTGTGTAGAAATACGGGCCCCAGGATGACAATCTCGTCGACTAGATGAACTAGGACGTGCGTCATGATATTGAAGAAGGATGGTGGGAACACCAGTTCGAAACTGACAAGACATTGCGCCACATCACTCCTTAGTCTTGGTACGATTTCTGGATCGATCACCTTCTGAGAGATTGCATTGAGGAATGCACATAGCTTCACAATGGCTAATCGGACGTTTTCCGGTAGAAGCCCCCTCAATGCAACCGGAAGCAGTTGCGTCATAATCACGTGGCAGTCATGAGACTTTAGGTTCTGAAACTTTTTCTCTGGCATATTTATTATTCCCTTTATATTCGACGAGAAGCCAGTCGTGACCTTCATACTGAGCAGGCATTCAAAGAAGATTTCTTTCTCTTCTTTCGTAAGAGCATAGCTGGCAGGACCTTTATACTGCTTCGGAGGCTTGCCGTCTTTTTCGTGCAAATGTTGCAGGTCCTCCCGTGCCTGAGGTGTATCTTTTGTCTTCCCATACACGCCCAAGAAGCCTAGCAGGTTCACGCAAAGGTTCTTCGTCACGTGCATCATGTCGATTGAGGAGCGGACCTCTAGGTCTTTCCAGTAGGGTAGGTCCCAAAATATAGATTTCTTCTTCCACATGGGCGCGTGTCCCTCAGCGTCATTCGGAACAGCTAGTCCACCGGGACCCTTTCCAAAGATTACGTAGTGTAAATCATTGACCATAGCAAGTACGTGATCACCGGTACGCATGGCGGGCTTCTTCCGGTGATCTGCCTGGCCTTTGAAATGCTTGCCTTTCTTTCGACATTGATGGTTGGTCGGAAGAAATCGACGATGGCCCAGGTACACATTCTTCCTGCATTTGTCCAGGTATATACTTTCAGTGTCATCTAAACAGTGCGTGTATGTGTGGTATCCTTTGTATGTCTGTCCTGAAAGGTTACTGAGAGCGGGCCAATCGTTGATGGTCACGAACAGCAACGCCTTAAGGTTAAATTCCTCCTGTCTGTGCTCATCCCTCGTACGTACACCCTTTCCATTCCACAGCTGTAAAAGTTCTTCAACTAATGGCCTTAGGTACACATCAATTTCGTTGCCGGGTTGCTTAGGGCCTTGGATGAGAACTGGCATCATAATGAACTTCCGCTTCATGCACATCCAAGGAGGAAGGTTATACATACATAGAGTCACGGGACAGGTGTTGTGATTGCTGCTCTGCTCCCCGAAAGGATTAATGCCATCCGCTCTTAAAGCAAACCATACATTCCTTGGGTCCTTTGCAAACTCATCCCAGTACTTTCTCTCGATTTTTCTCCACTGCAACCCGCCAGCGGGTGCTCTCAACTTCCCATCTTTCTTTCAGTTCTCACTGTGTCATCGCATCAACTTGGCATGCTCTTCATTTCTGAACAGACGTTTCAACCGTGGTATTATAGGAGCATACCACATCACCTTCGCAGGAACCCTCTTCCTGGGGGGGTCGCTGTCAACATCACCAGGGTCATCTCGTCTGATCTTATACCACAATGCACCGCATACCGGGCATGTGGTCAGATCCTTGTATGCACCGCGGTAGAGGATGCAGTCATTAGGGCATGCATGTATCTTCTCCACCTCCAATCCTAGAGGGCATACGACCTTCTTTGCTGCGTATGTACTGTCGGGCAATTCGTTATCCTTTGGAAGCTTCTTCTTCAATATTTTCAGTAGCTTCTCAAATCCTTTGTCAGCCACAACATTCTCTGCCTTCCACTGCAGCAATTCCAGTACGGTACCGAGCTTTGTGTTGTCATCTTCGCAATTGGGGTATAACCCTTTTTTGTGATTCTCTAACATGCGATCGAAATTCAGCTTCTCCTTTTGACTTTCGCATTGCGTCCTTGCATCGACAATGACCCGGTGGAGATCATCATCATCGGGCACATCATCTGGTTCCTCTTGATCTTCAGCAGCTTCACCCGTTGCAGCATCATTGGGCACATCATCTGGTTCCTCTTGATCTTCACCAGCTTCCCCCGTTGCAGCATCACCGTATTCAGGGGGCACATAGTTGTCATCGTACTCTTCTTCTTCGCCGTCTTCCATCATAACCCCTATTTCTCCGTGCCTCGTCCAAACATTATAGTGTGGCATGAAACCCTTGTAAAGTAGGTGGGAGTGAAGGATTTTCCGGTTAGAGTAAGACCTCGTATTCCCACATTCAGTGCATGGACAACACATAAAACCATTCTGCTTGTTTGCCTCAGCCGCATCGAGAAACTCATGCACGCCCTTAATGTACTCGCAGGTGTGTCTGTCACCGTACATCCATTGCCGGTTCATCTGCGTGCATTATATATAATTAAGTGTCCAAATTAATAGAAGTTCATCATAACATTAAAACCAAAGTGCATACATAGTTCATCTAACAACATATAGCTCTCCAGAGCATCTAATCAATTAAACCATACATTGAAACTATGTAAAACATTTCAATGCAAAAACAAATGCGATCATAATCGCAACCAAGGTAACAATTGATCCAACGACATAATGATACCAAGCCTCGGTATGAATGGCATATTTTCTAATCTTTCTAATCTTCAAGCGCATTGCATCCATCTTGATCTTGTGATCATCGACGACATCCGCAACATGCAACTCCAATATCATCTTCTCCTCCTCAATTTTTTTTATTTTTTCCTTCAACAAATTGTTTTCTTCTTCAACTAAATTTAACCTCTCGACAATAGGGTCGGTTGGCATTTCCGATTCACATACATCCTACATAAATAAAATCTATGTCACGTTGGTCAGCATAATTTTCATAAACAATAAATAAAACCAATAGTTATAAAGATAATATATATACCACATCCGAATCATAGACAGGACGAGGGCCGACGGGGGCGGATACCAAAACCATCGCACTATATAAGATGCAATAATAAAAGTAAGAAAATAATACAAGTATCTATGTAAACATACAAGTAAGAATATTTTTCGTTTCAGAAAGAAGATAAGAACAAGAGGCTCACCACGGTGGTGCCGGCGATGAGCTCGGCGCGGGTGATCGACGGCGGTGAAGACGGGGACGGGGCGTGACGGACCGCTAAACCTAGACAAATATTATGAAAAATGGAGCTTGGAGGTCGAGCTTGGAGAGGAGAAAGCTTAAGTAGCACCTTGTGTGCATAGGAGGTGAGCTAGAGCACCACCAAGCCCTCTCCCCGTCGGCCAGAGAAAAACAGAGCACTGGGGTGCTCTGCTCGCGAGCGAGGGGTATATATAGGCACCTCATTGGTCCCGGTTGGTGACATGAGCCGGGACTAAAGGGGAGCCTTTGGTCCCGGTTCAAGCCACGAACCGGGACCAATGGTGGTGGGCCAGGAGCGAGGCCCATTGGTCCTGGTTCATCCCACCAACCGGGACCAAAAGGTCCAGATGAATCGGGACCAATGGCCCACGTGGCCCGGCCGGCCCCCTGGGCTCACAAACCGGGACCAATGCCCACATTGGTCCCGGTTCTGGACTGAACCGAGACTAATTGGCTGACCCGGCCTGGACCAAAGCCCTGTTTTCTACTAGTGAGTGTATTTTCCACGGTTGACCTTAAGTCATGCAATTAAATTTATACTTATTAATATTTATTAAAATTAAATAGTAAATTTACAGCTAAAGATCGAATGCTGAGAGAATGAGTTATAAACAAGTAAACATATTCAGTATAAATAAATGGTAACCACGGGCCTTCTTTCCAACACACTCCTCCAGCAATGATGATGTGTAAGTTATTGAAATAATATTATTAGTCCTTCAACTTGAATTTATTCTCCGTCTTATTAGTTATGTATTGTATTTAGTAGCTAGAAATATACTAATACAACAGGTCATTGGTTCCTAGCTCTTTTACTTTGTTTTTTTATTGATTATAAAACGTGTAGAGTTTGAACGAATACACACATAACAGGGATGCAACTAATAGTTGTTGTTCTACCAATAATCAAGTTTTTCTGTGCTTTCTTGTTCTGCAAATTTGAAAATTATATACTAAAATAGAAATGATTGTAAACTTTTAAAATATGACATTAGCTCCTAACTTTTTGAAGTATGTTCTATAGAGTCAAAATGAATTGAATAGCCGATGATTGATAAGTAATAATTTTTTACTAAAACTTAACTTTAATGTCTCAATTATGTGCCATTTGGACATGGCAATCATGTAATTTTTTTCTTTTTAATAGTCAAAAATATTCTTTTTTCATATATTATTTCTCAATGTGTATAAAATCTTTGATTACACGGGTGTGATTTTTTCTGCATATGAGCATGCAAGCCAATTTTCAGAGATAATGTTCCTTACAATAATGACAACAGAGTTAGACTCCTTGCGGGATACACGGGCAAATCTAACATATAAAGGCTCCTACACTACCCGCCATTCTAGCGCCCCCGCGTGCGCGATGCTCGTTCGGCCGCTGGATTCCTTCCCTGTAGCTCCCTTTTGGCTGCTGGCGTGTGGTGGGCTGTCGGGTTTTTTTTTCACGTCCATGGCTGTTTGAAGAGCGAATGACAAGTGGGGCTCGTTATGTGTGGGTCAAAAGAATGACGTGCCTTTCCTTCAATTCTGCGTAACAAAAGCAAGAAACCCTAGACGGACGAGGGGTAAAAGGAAAAAGTAAAGCAGCCGCCTTATCTCCTCGCTCGCTCCCTCCTCTCTCCCACGCCGCCCCGTCCCTCTCCCTGCTCGTCCCCTCATCTCCTCTTTCCTCGATGCCGGATCCCCTGCTTGCCTCTCCGACCTAGGCCAGAGCCTCGCCGGCAGCTCCCCCAAGTCGGCGCCCGCTAGCTGCTGGTGTGGAGCCGAGCTTCTCTGACGGCGACAGCGACGGCGACAAGCTTGTCCAGGTCGTCATGGCCGGCGACGACGAACAGGAGGGCGGAGGTGTTTCCATGGCCACCTTTGCCGAGAGCTCGCACATCTTCAACCCTCAGCCATGTATGTGCCTTCTTCTTTGCATTTCCCTGTTCTAATTCTTGGCAGTAATCCTAATTGATTTGATGTTTAGGTTAGTTTTGGGGTGGCTATTTTTTGGATCCGCTGCTGCCGTGCGCCGTGCGTCTGGATCAGGCGCAGGTCGCCGCCATAGGACAGCAGGGTGGCGTGGTCTTTGTGGTGGGCATGGAGCAAGGGAGGATGAGGCGCTGGTATGAGGAAAGGTGCAGGAAGGTCGGAGTTCCAGGCGGTGCTGGCCGTCGTCACATGTCCCCAGTCTAGGTTGTCCATCTGCGTCCGAGTCATCTTCCTCCCCAGTTTTTACTTCTTGATTTATTGTTTTTCTGAACATATGTGTGCAGATCTAAGAAAAAAGAGAAGGGGATGAATCTGGAGGAAGAGCTTGGTGAAGAACAAGGTGATCTCTCTCTCTCTCCATCTCTTTGAATTTAAGTCCACTTTCATCTTTTTCATTGCTTCTATTTCTCGTGGGATATTCAGGAGTTGAGAACACATATTTTGTAGGTGTTCGTAATGGCAACGGTGGTAATCAACGATGAGAAAAAAGGACCGAGATTGTATTTGTACTAGGTATGTTCCTCATCTCTCTCAGTCCTTGTTCAATCCCCACCTTGATGTAACTGTTTCTTCACAACTATTGGATGTGTCTTAGGAGATGAATGCCATGGATTGTTTAGATTCTTGTTGAGCTAACCACTACTTAAACTATTTGTCCCCTTGTTAAAGCTAATCATAGTAATAGTTGGTGATCGTCTGGCTGCTGTGTATAGTGGCAACCAAATTCATGATGATGAACTGAATCAAACCCGTAGTAAAGTTAGTGTTAAATCACACATGTGTATAGTCAAGTTCAGTACACTCAAGCAGTTTTGTCAGATTGTAGATTCAGTATGACAAGAAAATTACTTGAAAGAAATGGGTACAGCCACTGTGATAAATATCAGTAGTATGCATTGTATATGTATGCTCAGTCATGTTCAACTCTGAGTATTTTTCCCCTATGTGTTACAGCAGGTGATGCCTTAATTTAGTTCATGGCATTATGGCGGGACGCATGTGGTAAATGGTTACAATGGTGGCTCATGGAGTTAAAATTTTGTGTTCTGTACAGATTTGAGATGATAGAAATTCAAAATAGGTAACCAATAAGCCATGTTTTTGTTTGGTGTTGCAGTTGTCATGTGTCACAAGTTATATATGTGTGTTCATAATTATAACTGCACTTTGTCTCTCTCTTTGCAAGTGTGATATATGCATGTTCATAATTATATTTTAGTCCTAATTTTCAGATCATGACCACAGCTTGCGGAGTTTCAAAATCTAATATCTCTAATTTCCGCATCAAGCTAAGTGGTCCCGTTGTTTAGCATGTAGGCACTTTCTATTTGTTGCTTCAATGTAATGTTTAAGGTTGTTGCTTTAACAATATTTGATCTAGATTATCAGTAAAACACACTCACAATTAGGTGTTCTTCCTTGGTTAGCTGCTTGCATTTCTTATGTTTGATTGGTTCAAGCCAGTATGACTCTTTTTCTTTGCCTTTCACAGGGGTCCTTTGCTACTGTTGGTTGTGTCCTTGCTTCTTGGAGAGGAGGGAGGGCAAATGACTTTGATGCCAGAAATAGGGGAGGTAATGAAAATACTATGCTCTATTATGCTACAGCTGCTTAGCCATTGGATTTGGTCTCCTTGAGCAAATGTTTATTCGTTTACTCATTTATGCTCTTCTTGGTGTATGTGAAGTGATACAATTGTATTCCATTGGTTTCAACTTACTTTTCATGAACTAATTCTGTAATGAGTACACATTGGCCTCTCCAGAGGCCCTTCATAATCATATTCAAGTTATACCACTGGATAAATACTGATAAGATAACCTGATCCTAATGAGTTGGCTACAAATTCTAAATATTATTAGTTTGAGATAGAACCTAAGCAACAAAAATTGTTTGCTTTGGCTGAAGATATACGGTTTTATTTCTCAAAGGGTATGCATGAGAGTTTGATAAGATTTGATTGCTTAGGTTTTGTTTCAATCCCATTCACTGGTCTGATGTTGTTTTTAGGATTTTGATAGTACCGAATTTCCTTTCTTTAGGAACATAAGGTCAAGTATCCATGTTGTTTGGTACCTTATAGAAGATGCATTACGCAATGGTCTCGGCAACTGCAGCGAGATTTCACAGTCACGATTTTTCCATATTGGTATGGATTCTAAAACCTTATAGGAAAATGCCATCTTTCACAAAATGAAACTATGCCTACAGAGCTGCTGAGGGATGCCCTGTAGTGGACTGGCTGAGACTGTCGAGCATCAGGTTGCAAATCTCCAGAGGTATTATATCCCTTCTTTCACTCTTGCGATCTATGTGTGACTGTATCTGCAAGCTTAGATTCAATGATTGGTTGTTGTCGCATTTGCATGGTGTCCGTCTGATTCAGAGGTTGCGATATAGTTTGTCAACCAATGGGATGGTATAGACTTGACCTTCTCGTTATGGTGTTCATTTCCATGTGCAGAAATAGATTGAATCATGCTTTGTTATAGATTCCGTAGGTCTGGTCTGTACCAAGAAATACCTGCAAATTTTAATGTTGCTATGTGCATATAAGCTTTAGTCATTTGCTGGGACATTTATTTTTTGGGACATTTATTTCGATGCTTCCTATACTACACTCTTGATTCTTTCTGTTCATGTCCTCGATATTTTATTCCCTATTGTTTCTTTCCGACAGGTACAAGGGGCTCATTGGTAGCCTGGCCTGCTTTTGGTATATCAATGAGGACATCCCTGACGTAAATTCGTTTCGTGACAGGTAATTCCACACATCACTATTTAGTGTGCCTGATACTGTTTGCTTGGCTTGTTAATCGTCTTCATGCCTTCTGCGAAAATATTTCTTACTTTTGTAGTGGGTGATTGAGAAAGGAGCCCAAGCAGAAGGCAGAACACAGATGGAGCAGTTGACTTGTTCTTGTTCATTTCCCTTTCCGCAACGAATAGAATCCAATTAATTAATTTGGGTGTATGCTGATTGAGATAGTTAATCAATTGGGTATGTAGACCATGGTGTTGGTAGGTAAGTCTAAACTCCTCTGCATTTGCCTTTTTTCTACCTGATGAATATTCAGACTACTGATGTTGCATACGGAGGCTTACATCATGGGGTGGCCACATCCAGCGAGGGTGGCGTTCTATGGATTTGGCGCCCCCCATCCCAGCAGCACGTGGGAGCCGGTGTCTTCGGGAAGAGCTGGGTCTCCTTGCCGGCGACCTCACCATCTTGCCAGCGACTTCACCTTCACCAGCCCATCTACAGGTATGGTAGCTCCTCCACCCCCTCTCTTCTTTGATAGTGATTACTTTGTTGTTGTTGCAGAAATAACCAAAACATGTTTGAGATTTCAATAAAAAGGATTTTATTTTACTGGCCAGTTCTAGAGAGAGAGAGAGAGAGAGAGAGAGAGAGAGAGAGAGAGAGAAAGAGATGTATGAGAAACCAAGAAAAATAGGAGGACATGTACATTTTTCTTGAGTCCTCACTGTAACTATTACATTTTCAGATATTTCATCCCTTTCCGTGTGTGCATAATTGACCAGCCAACATGGTGACCTATCCCCAACTGAATTAACTTTACCCTCATATCAAACAAAAATGACTTCAATTGCAACTGAACTTATTCATATAATTGTAATCACTAATTGTTAATTCTCATTAACCTCTAATTAAGTATTCAAAATATCACATTACCATTGATACCATGTTTTGTATTTTCTTCTTCTATTATGAACTGCACAAGGAACACTCCACAACTGAACTTACTTAAGCAGGCTCATAGATGATATCTTGTCTGCGCAGTGGATTACCTAGAATACTGGACTTTCCATCAGCTTATTCATGACTGCACTTACTTTTTGTCAGCCTATGTGCTCAAAATAATGAGAGGATGAATGGTTTAGTTGGACACTGACCTGCTTCTTCCTGGTGATATCCATTGTAATTTTTGTTGGCGATATAATGTGCTTGACAAGCTGCCGAGATAATTCATATGCCTCTCAGTCATGTTTCTTATATTTTGTATACTTTCATTTACTAACTCAATCTAACTCACACAGTATAACTTTATTGTAGTTGCTTGAGCTGAAGCATTGAGATGGTGAAACATTAACTATTGCTGATTCTAAACTTGGAAATGCTATAAAAGAGAAGTTGGTCAGTTAGGTTCCTTAGTTGCGATGTTCCTGTAGAATTACCAGTTCCGCTTACAGGTTTTATGTGCTTTTGCAGAAAATTGGCTGCGTTCACAATAATGATGTGATGGAGCTAATGAGAGGGCTCATAAATCAGCTTAGTGAGCTTATATCTTGGTTGGGCACACAGGACCTTGGTCCGAGGAGCTTGGGACTTTCCCACAACTTGTCTAGATACAAGCTGAAATTCAGTCCTAAAAAGGTGAGTCAATACTGTGATTAGTTCACTTGGCTGAACCATGTTAGTACAGAGCTAAATATCCATAGAAAACATGCAAAGTTTCTGATAGATCTTATTCAGATGTTGTAAACGACGTCAACTAGATGCTTTTTGTCGATATTGCATTATTACCAAATAAAACAAATAAAATAATGTGGCTTTGTGGTTTGAGACTGATACTGATACTTCATATTAGTTGCTAAAAATATGTGCTTCAGTATTTGACTACTTGTGCGAGGGTGCACATGTAAGCCGTGATGGGTTTCTAGAGTAGGTTATGTCTCCATTATGAAATTTTCCATACCATGCAATAACCTGCTAAAAATGGATATTCTTAAATAGTACTAAGAAAATAGTATTGTTTCTATTTATTTTAATATGAGCGCCTCTATTTAGAGGATTCTATGTCTAATTATTCAAAGTTCTAATATATGAAGATATATGCTCATCTTTATTTTGTTTGATGCATTTCTCATTGAGAAACTGGAATATGAAACTATTATTATCTATCAGGTGAGGAATTCATGGGCTTGTAACATGGAAAAATAATTGTAAGTGTAGTTTCAGGTAAGAACATGCCGAATATAACAGCCGAAGAAGGAAGGGACATGAGGCTGTAATGTCTTTTTTATTCCCATTCCTTTCAGGAAGTCACAGCTAGGAGTGGTGGGTGGACATATAACTGTCTGTTAGCCCTTTTATGTGTTTCTGAATGAAGTGGGAACTAATGCTAGATTCTTTTCCTGATACATAATTGATATGTACACTTACCACACTATCGTGATCACAAATGTTTACAACTGTCTGAATCGTGTGATTGCAAAGTAGAACCCACATGATTGATACTGATGATGTAATGTGTTATCTGCAGTATATCTCAACTTTGAATGTGACATGTACTGTATGTATATGCAAAAATTGAGCTTTTTGTCAACCTCTATGTTGCCTGAGTTTCCAACTTTTTTGCTTGCTCCGATCCTTCATTGTGCTTGCTAGCAATACTACACTTTGTTATTTTCACAAGGAGTGTAGTTCCATGAAACGTGAAATTTTATTATGTTAGGTGTACATTTTACCTATGGCACTAACCTCTTTTATTTGTCTATGTAATGACCATATGCATAAATAGTCGAAAATGGTGTTTGAATACTTCATTTTTAGTTGATTCTTACTATGCACCTGAATGGTTTCTAAAATTTGAAATTATTAAAGAAACACAATTTGTTTCAAAACACATTGGATTTGAATTTGGACCTTGCGCCACTTGGCTCTAGCTATGTTACATGAATAAGATAACAAAATATGCATGCTCAAGTATACATTTTCAAAGATCCTTCATTTTTCATCTTAAAGGGTTTGAAGTAGTACCCTAAGTGGTTGCTAAAACCTACTTCTACTAATGAAGTCAAACTATTTCAAAACACTTCGGGTTTGACATGGTCTTTGGGCTTGCTCACACATGAAGTTATTGAAAAAATGAGATTTCCTTGATATATGGTTCTACAAGTGTGTCATATGGACCAATGAAAGCAAAGATATTCCGGAGATAATAACTATATGGGCTACTCCAAATGGTCTGAGAGTGGAACCAACACCTTTTATAGGCCTTCAAGTACCTGTGTGGAAGTCTAGCATGCAAGCATTATCCGACGACTGGCACTCTGCTTTTTCATACATATCCTCTGAAGACCATGATCAGACTAAGAAGATGCCTAAATATGCTGTGAGGCTGCCTATATATAAGTGTATTTCTGTAAATTGATATCAGTCATTCTACTATCTGTAAACCAATTTAAGTCATTCTACTATCTGCAATACAATCCCCATTACATTATCTTTTCATCTACATTTCTTACTTATTCTTCACTAACATTGCTTCTAATTGGCTTCTTGCGCCATTGGCGCAACCGGATCATCTAGTCTTCCAAATGACAATGAGGGCACCGGAGAGGTAACATTCCAGATTAGGTTGATGGAGGTGGGGGACTTGAAGACCGGGTAATATCCAGACCTATGCCACCTCAGCGAAAAGTACAAAGACGTGGATCACGTCCTCGAAGTAGTCGTCACATCTAGGGCAGTAGGTGTTTGTTGTGATAGTTTTGCGGAAAGTATTGCCTTGGAATTAAGCCCATCTTTGAAGGGTAGCCAACTAAAGATTTGGCCCTTGATGGGGGCCAAGGAGCTCCAGATGATGCCAGCGTTGAGGTCTACCTTAGAGTCAAGGGAGAGTAGCCAGCAGGCACTACATGAGGAAAACACAGTCCCATTGTCGAGGAACCGCACGTATGGTGTATTGTTGGAGATAAAATCCCAGTACAGGCGAGACATAGCTCTCGCGATCACCAACAACTTTAATGTTTAGTACTTTCTTCGGTCCTTTTTACTACGCACATCAGCTTTGTCTGAAGTCAAAGTTTGCTAAGTTTGACCAAATTTATATTAGAAAATATTAACATCTATAACATCTAATAAATATAATATGAAAATATATTTCAAGATGGATCTAATAATAAATGTGTTGTTATATGAATGTTAATAATTTTTTGTATAAACTTGGTCAAAGTTGGATGAAATTGACTTCAGACAAACCCAATATGTAAAATAAAGAGGACCGGAGGGAGTAGTTGAAGTAATTATGGACACATGTTTTTATACACTAGCTGATTGTCCTAATCCAAGTGTTAGTCTAAATTATTTTGAGTTCCACCATATCATTCGATTATGGGAAAGCAACATTATATATCACCATAACGGCCTTCTAAAACTTCCACTTCTGACATGGATTGATTGAGCGAGAAGAGAAATGAGGGAAAAAGAGGAGAAATAGGTACAAAGCCCAAGGCCATGCATTGGGCTAACGGTAGTAAAACCCGAATGGTGTTTGGCAGGCATGACGAACTACTACTTCAGAAAAAAAATAAACGTATTCGGTTGGTTGCTCTGATGGATGTAGACAATCATGTGGATCACCTGGGATTGGTGAACCAATGCTCCATTTGGCACCAGCTAATACTAACCATCTTTATCAAGATCCATTGGTGGGAGACATGGTGCGGCATTTTTAGGCTACTTTAATTGTTTTTTATCAAGCCGAAGGCAAGGACCATCCTCACTAGAAAAATTCTCTCACACTACTTCCTCATTGAAATCGTTAGAGGGTGCACAAAAAGCTGCAAAAGGACATAGTTTCATCGATTCACCGACGTGCATAGCATTTTCTGCATCCCCAGCATGGAGTTCCCGACTCCTTGATCAAGATAGCACATTCCTGGTACCACAAACAAGGAAGCTAGCTTTTTTCTTTTGCGGGAAAGGAACTTTTCATTGATTAACTATGATGATTACATTCAGATTCGACAATGCTAACTATCTCTCTAGGGGAATTCCGGAGCCAGCATGCCGTGCGCTGTTGCATGGGCAGGCAAGGAAGCTAGCTTGGCAGGCAAGGGTAAGTAAGCTAAAACATGAGCAGTCTAAGAGCATCTCCAACAGGCGCGCCAAACTAGCGTCGCGCCGCAAAATCCCCTCTTTTAGCGCGCGCGCAACTGGAAGAGCTGCTCCAGCGGGCGCGCGAAAACCGCGCGCGCGGCATAAGTAGTCCAGCGCGCGGGCCGAAACGCAATCGCGCGCCGCTTATTTGCTGCGCCCGCTCCCGCGCGCTGGACTCTCGCGCGCTCGCTCGCACCTCCCACACCCTCCAGCCGCGCCGCCGCCGCCGACCGCGCCACCCGGCGACCGTTCCGACGCTTCCCCGGCCTATCCCCGCCCCGCGCGTGCTTTCTCCGGCCCCCCTCTAGGCCCGCCGCCCCGCGCGCGTGTTGGCCCGTCGACGAACAGCGCCCGCGCGCTCGCTGCCGCTCGGCGCCCGCTAGGTGTTCGACAAAACGCCTAGAAGGTATGTATTGCTCAAAAGCCATGAATTTCGTGCATGTTGATTGTAGTTTTTTATTTATAGCATAGTATTCAACATTGTAGATGAGTTCGTCGTATGATTTTTCCGAAGAAGAATTTGATATGGAAGAGGAGGAGGATCTTGCAATGATCCTAGCTATGCATATTAATAAAAAACCGAAACACGGTGGTTCGGTTATGGGTCGGCAACAAATTTGGAGGGATAGGATCGATGCCCACAACAGATTAATCAGGTATTATTTTGCGGAGAATCCCACATACCCCGAGTCGTATTTTCGTCGCCGGTTTAGGATGAGCACCGAGTTGCTCATGCGCATTGCAGAGAAACTAGCGAGCCATGACCGCTTTTTTCAGCAAAGGAGGAATGCCGCCGGAGAGCTCGGGCATAGCACCTTTCAGAAGGTGACAGCCGCTTTGCGTATGTTGGCATACGGTATACCGGCTGATCTAGTTGATGATCACTTGGCTATGGGTGAGAGCCAAGCTATCATGTGTGTCAAGCGCTTTACAGTCGGAATTGTGCAAGTGCTTGGCGAGGAGTATTTGAGATCTCCCACCGCTGAAGACGTCGCAAGGCTTTTGGCGATGAACAAAGCTCGCGGCTTTCCTGGCATGCTTGGCTCAATAGATTGCATGCATTGGAGTTGGAAGAATTGTCCAAAGGCATGGCATGGGCAATTCCACGGCGAAAAAAAAGGGTTCCACTATAATCCTTGAAGCGGTGGCCGATCAAGAGACTTGGATTTGGCATGCATTCTTTGGAATGCCTGGATCTTTGAATGACATCAATGTTGTCAACCGGTCACCACTGATGAGTAAGATTGCAAATGGGTAGTTGCCATCGGTGCAGTTTGTAGCAAATGGCCGTACATACAACTATGGCTATTATCTAGCGGATGACATCTATCCAAAGTGGCAAACCTTTGTCAAGCCGTTGAAAAAGCCAGAAGGTAAGAAAAATCTTGATTTTCACAATGCTCAGGCGGCGGCTAGAAAAGATGTGGAGAGAGCTTTTGGGATTTTGCAAGCCCAATTTGCTATTGTGAGAGGACTGGCTAGATTTTGGGATCAGAAGATGCTTTGGTACATAATGCACGCTTGTGTGATCATGCACAACATGATCATCGAGAATGAGCGTGGCCAAGATGTAGACTACTCTCAGTATGAGCTCTTGGGACATCCGGTGCGAGTGCGACGGAGGGCTGAAAGGGTGGCCCGTTTTGTTGCCTCCTATCATGCCATTCGACGTCCCGCATCGCATAATGATCTTCAGAAGGATCTCATTGAGGAGTGGTGGACATGGAATGGACGGCAAAGAGCATAATGATTTGTTCGTTCGTTATTGTATTGTTGAACTATTTGTTGTGTTTAATTGCACTATTTGTTGTATTGAACGATAAACTATTTGTTTGAGTTGTAATAAACGAAATTAAACTATTTATTTTTGTTTGTTTTGATTTTTTTGCTTTTGTTTTCGAATGCATATGTTGTTTGTGCGCGTCGCGCGCGATGCATTTTTGCACGCTGCTGAAACGGCGCCCGCGCGCTGCATCTTAGCGCGGCTACTGGAGCCAGCGCTGCACGCCGCGCCAAACCAGGCGATGCGCGCGCGGCAGATGTGTTTTTTACGCGCGGCGCGACTGGCGCATGTTGAAGATGCTCTAAAGACTTGTTTGAAAGCTGAGTGCTTCAAAAGGATTGATTTTCTAGTCTCGGTCAGTTGAATAAAAAAGGAACAGAGTTTTATTTATGCATACATTAGTGTTCTCCTCCGGGCCGGTGTTGAGACTTTGCGGCATAGCCCAGGTGTTTTAAGAATTTTCTTGTTTTGCCATTGGCTCAATTTTATCCGTCATGATCCTAGCGTGCGCTCGTTCATCCTCCCTTTCGGGTCAGTCTCGAGCTCGGCCGCCGTCTAATTTAAGTGTTGTCAAAACGAAAAGGGGCGACTGATAGGCGCCGGCGCACCGGCTGAAAATTTCGGCCGGTCCCGCGTGGGCCGCACGATCTAGCTTTTGTAGACCGTATGATTCCATCGTCAACCTTATAGAAAACGCTGCAGCAAAAAAGCAACGGGAAAATGAAAGGGGAAAGAGACCAGCGCCCGCTCGTCCTCGGCCGCCGCCGACTCACGCTCGCCGACCTCGCCCGTTTGCCTCGCCGCAGATGCTCACCGCTGATGCTTGCCGCCGTCGCTCGCTCGCAACAAATAAGCCGTTGACCAAAGCAGCCTTTTCTCTTGCCTCCGTGTTGCATCCATGGTAGCTCCGCGGCGCCGACCGCAACACCGTCCCTCGCCGGTGCTGCCCACCGCACGTTGCAGCATCAATGGTGACGGCGGCATCGCTTGCATACAAAGCCGATGGTAGAAAAAACAAAGGATTGCTGGTTCCAGCAAAAATCGAAGGCGGTGGAAGCAAAATTGGGGCTGGTTCCAGCAAAAATCGAAGCCGGTGGAAGCAAAATTGGGGCTGGTTCCAGCAAAAATCGAAGCCGGTGGAAGCAAAATTGGGGTTGGTTCCAGCAAAAATCGAAGCTGGTGAAAGCAAAATTGGGGCTGGTTCCAGCAAAAATCGAAGCCGGTGGAAGCAAAATTGGGGTTGGTTCCAGCAAAAATCGAAGCTGGTGAAAGCAAAATTGGGACTGGTTCCAGCAAAAATCGAAGCCGGTGGAAGCAAAATTGAGGCTGGTTCCAGCAAAACTCGAAGCCGGTGGAAGCAAAATTGGGGCTGGTTCCAGCAAAAACAAAAAACAGTGGTAGCAAAAAAATGCTAGTTCTATCAAAAATTGAAAGCGGTGGTAGCAAAAATTGGGCTGGTCAACAAAATCAAGATAGTAGAGTTGCATCCCTTTTGGGTCAGAGCTGGAACCGGTTAGTGGCAGAGCTACAACCGGCTATAGGAGAGTTGCAATCGGCGAGCGGCCGAGCTGGAACGGGCTAGGTGTTCTCCTCCGCAGATGCGCGTCTTTCCGCTCCGCTACACGGCCGCCTGCTTGTTTGAAGCATTGTGGCATCACTGTTGTAACTCCGCGGCCTGTTGGTTGCAGCACACCGCGCACCGGCCGGTGATGGCCGGCTAGCAGCAGGGCGGCTCATCGGGGCTTCAAGCGGCGCGCGGCGGCTCAGAAGAGAGAGATTGGGAAAGCAGAGATTAGTATCTGTGTGAGAGACGTGGGGACTAGGGAGATAAGGAAACATGTGGCTGAGAGGCTTCGCGAGAGAAAGAACGAGATAAGGGACGCGTGGGCTGATTATGTGGTGGCTAGCGAGCGATGCGGGACCTCGTGTGTTGTTCGATCGGACGGCCCAGCAGCGAGTAACGCGTTGTTGATCGGATGGCCCGCGAGCGACCGGCGCGAGCGTTAGCCGGCGGACCAGTCAGAAACGTTTCCCAAACGAAAAGGCCCCCCCACACGCAGCCGTCAACTTTTGCTCCGCACCTCCACCGACGATGCAACGGCTAGCTGTGTCGTCCGTGCCTTCGTTGCGGCCCTGGCGAGATTATTATTGCAAGATTCACCATTGCCATGTTTTCGGCAAAATATTCTCCATTCCAACGGCAACTAACCAATAAGCAGCGACAATGCAGTGCTATGAGTTCTAAGAAAAAAAAATCCAGTGGCATTATTCTTATCTTCTCTAAGTATTTTCATTTTTACCCGTAACAAAAACACAAGCACCACGCACACATATAGCACGGCGCAGAAGCACGAGAAAGTGCTCCTCCGTACCATTAATTCACAGGGCTTTGGCGACGTTGCAGCCAAGGTCGTAACGCTTGGACTTGTGCCGGACCATCCTTCCCAGCCCGTGCGCGCCACCGCGCTCCACCTCCACGCCGGTGAGCACCGCAAGATTCGTCGTGGTGTGGTTATCATAGGTGAGCCCGCTGGCGAACGTGATCAATTGGTTCACCCAGGTATAGAAGAACCTGGCGACGCAGAACCTGCCAGAGCCCAGCGGCGCGATACGTCCGGCCGTCGGGACCCAGCTCTCCGTCCAGGCCAGATCGTCCCACGCCATCAGCGGCACGGCCGGCGCGGTCGCCGTCGACATGGCGGTCAGGTCAAACGCGCAGAGCTGCTCGTAGTCCGGCGAAAAGCCAAACCAGAGGTCGTCGTCGGGGACGTACACCGCGCGGCCTCTGAACGGCAGCGCCCAGTCGCCGGCCTTGCTCCACGCGCCGCTCTCCGTGTCCAAGGTATACGTGCCGGCGGCTGGCGTGGATATCCAGATCTGCGAGTCGCCGACCATCGTGTGGGCGCAGATTGCAACGGCGTCTTGGAACTCAGTGCCCGGCAAGCCGTCGCTGTCGTGGTAGCGGCAGCAGCAGCAGATCGGATGATGGTCATATTCGCAGCGCCAGGTGAAGGGCGGTGGCTGGAGGTAGATCCAGCGCCATTTCTTGAAGGACGAGGACGAATTGCTGTCCCGGAGGAGGGCCTGGAAGCATCCCATCTGGGGCCGCGGGCCGGGCCTGCTCGCCATGACGAACAGGTCGTCGTCGCCGACGGCGATGGCGATGGGGTCCCGCATGGGTTGGGACATCATGGGCAGGCTGGTGCGGATGGTGTGGAGGTCTGCGTCATACAGGATGGTGCGGCCGACGTTGTCCACGGCGAGGATAGCGTTCCCGCCGCGGCCGATGGGCATGAAATCGATCTGCCCGGCCGCGGCCTGGTTCTTTTCGCAGGGCCAGTCGAAGGAGATGGCCGGCCTAGGCAACCGAGATTTCATCATTGTCGTTGGATCTGGTGATCTTCCTTCGGACGACGTCGCCGTTGCTGACGCGGCGCCGGCCGGGTAGAACAACTTCGCTGGATCTATGCGGTATAGGTTGAAGGGGGCGGGACGGCCGTTCATGTTCCTCACCGCCAGATTCACAAACCGGCTGCTCATGCTCTCTCTTTCTCTGGATCGATCGAAATCTGATTTGTGTGAAATATAATATCCTGATAATAAAAGGATATAGAACACAGGCTCATATTGTTGACATCAGCCATTCAGCCTCTTCTTCTCCGAGAAATGAAAGAACCAAGACAATAACAACCTTTGTCAAAAAAAAAAAAACATTCATGTTGTGAAACCTTGGCCGTTATCGCCGACGTGAATGCCTACCATCTCCGTCCTGCCGGTTTTCGGACCATAGATCAACATCTGGTGAGTAGTTTGGCACCTTCAAGTTTATGGGCCATGGAGCGAGTGGTTCACAAAACACACTTTTTTCATGCCTTTGCTCTTCTTCTTTGTTGATTTGACAAGGGAGCTGTGGTCGCATAGCTTGCCTGCCTTACCAAAGGTGTGTCACTTTGTAGTATATACATTAAACGATCTTAGATTTTCACTTGGGGCATATTTTCACTTTCGTAGTACCAAAGGTGTCTCACTTTTAAAGGAATTTTAAAGGAATAGCCTCTTATCTAAAAATCTTTAGAATTTTTTCTACCTTTTTGTAACACGTTACAGACGTAGAGCGTGCCTAATAGTTTCTACTTTAGGGATATAATTCTCTATTTGCTATCTTCTTCCGAGAACCACCTAAGATTCCAGCAACTCCAACTAAAACGATAAAATAATTTCATTTAAGTAAGAAGTCTCCGATATGGGGAAACTTCTTACTTAAATTAGTGTTTGTTTTCTTCGAATGGACCTCTTAATTGTTGAGAGGGTGGCTCAAACATGGTATTAGAGTTAGCCCTATGAACGCATGCACATCCTACGTATCCCTATAAGCACCTCTGAGAGACTAGGTCGATACATCATCTTAAGATTGACCAAGTTACCACAGACGCCTCTGTAGTCGACCGGAACATCTCCTTCCACTGAAGGAGCATCGCCGGAAAGTCTGGAATAAATCCAGAAAAATGTGATCATCAATATCAAGTCTAGAACTTGAACCCTGATAGGTTGGTTTCACCACAAAGAACTTAACCATCTGAGCTAGGCTCAGTTTGCTAAAAAAAAATCTTTTACGTTGGTTGTTTGATTCGCATAATTGAAATATTTAGGATTTTTTCACGTGATTAATTCGTTCTTTAATTTGGAGGAAATTTTTCATCCACTCAAACCTCTTGATATAATCCCTTTGTCTTCATATGCTATCAAACATTCTTTCATCCACATCATATCCTATATACCTAAATAGTTTATCATCGCTAACTTATTTTTATCAACATAAAAGCATGCCACTTCATCATACAACTATGCATGAGAAAAGACCCACCTCAACATGCAACCATGTATGAAGAAAGGTCCACCACAATACGTAACCATGCATGAAAGAATATTTTCACTTTATTATACATATTCTATTCAATGAATAGTTTGCAACTATACAATAATCTAATGTGCTAAATCATATGTATTTTCAGTTTTGATTCTCATGTTATTAAGTCAAACAATCATGTTCCATACAACCCGATCTCACTAAAATATATTGCAATCAATTCTCGTCGCAATGTGGGTATCGTCTATAGTATAATCCCACTATCTAAATTCTCTCAACACACACACACCACCTCACCACACATGTCACATCATAACTCCACTAATTATTTCTCTTAACATACATGTCAATTGCTATTTATATTCTCTCTCAACATGCACACATCCCAACTTAAATCATTCGAACTATATATTACAACTATTTAATAGTCAAATATAATATATTATATTTATTTTAAATTTCATCAAAAAGTATTGCAACCAATCCTCGCAGCAACAAGTGGAGTATCATCTAGTTTTGTAGTTTTGCAATCATTTAGGATAGAACAGTGTTGGGTTTCGTAGTAATTTCAAAAAATTTCCTACGCACACGCAAGATCATGTGATGCATAGCAACGAGGGGAGAGTATTGTCTACGTACCCAACGCAGACCAACTGCGGAAGCGATGACACGACGTAGAGGAAGTAGTCGTACGTCTTCTCGATCCAACCGATCAAGTACCGAAACTACGGCACCTCCGAGTTCGAGCACACGTTCAGCTCGATGACGATCCCCGGACTCCGATCCAGCAAAGTGTCGGGGAAGAGTTTCGTCAGCACGACGGCGTGGTGACGATCTTGATGAACTACAGCAGCAGGGCTTCGCCTAAACTCCGCTACAGTATTATCGAGGAATATGGTGGCAGGGGGCACCGCACACGGCTAAGGAATAGATCACGTGGATCAACTTGTGTCAACTTGTGTGTTTAGAGGTGCCCCTGCCTCCGTATATAAAGGAGCCAAGGGGGAAGGGGGCGCCGGCCAAGAGGGAGAGGCGCAGGAGGAGTCCTACTCCTACCGGGAGTAGGACTCCCCCCCCAATCCTATTCCAACTAGGATTCCCAAGGGGGAAAGAGGGAGAGGGGTGGCCGGCCACCTCTCCTAGTCCTAATAGGACTAGGGGAAGGGGGGAGGCGCGCAGCCCCCTTGGGCTGCCCCTTTCTCCTTTCCACTAAGGCCCATGATGGCCCATATGGCTCCCGGGGGGTTCCGGTAACCCTCTCGGTAACCCGGTAAAATCCCGATTTCACCCGGAACACTTCCGATGTCCAAACATAGGCTTCCAATATATCAATCTTTATGTCTCGACCATTTCGAGACTCCTCGTCATGTCCGTGATCACATCCGGGACTCCGAACAACCTTCGGTACATCAAAATGCATAAACTCATAATATAACTGTCATCGTAACCTTAAGCGTGCGGACCCTACGGGTTCGAGAACAATGTAGACATGACCGAGACACGTCTCCGGTCAATAACCAATAGCGGGACCTGGATGCCCATATTGGCTCCTACATATTCTACGAATATCTTTATCGGTCAGACCGCATAACAACATACGTTGTTCCCTTTGTCATCGGTATGTTACTTGCCCGAGATTCGATCGTCGGTATCCAATACCTAGTTCAATCTCGTTACCGGCAAGTCTCTTTACTCGTTCCATAATACATCATCTCACAACTAACATATTAGTTGTAATGCTTGCAAGGCTTATGTGATGTGTATTACCGAGAGGGCCCAGAGATACCTCTCCGACAATCGGAGTGACAAATCCTAATCTCAAAATACGCCAACCCAACATCGACCATTGGAGACACCTGTAGTACTCCTTTATAATCACCCAGTTACGTTGTGACGTTTGGTAGTACCCAAAGTGTTCCTCCGGTAAACGGGAGTTGCATAATCTCATAGTCATAGGAACATGTATAAGTCATGAAGAAAGCAATAGCAACATACTAAACGATCGGGTGCTAAGCTAATGGAATGGGTCATGTCAATCAGATCATTCTGCTAATGATGTGACCTCGTTAATCAAATAACAACTCATTGTTCATGGTTAGGAAACATAACCATCTTTGATTAACGAGCTAGTCAAGTAGAGGCATACTAGTGACACTTTGTTTGTTTATGTATTCACACATGTATTATGTTTCCGGTAAATACAATTCTAGCATGAATAATAAACATTTATCATGATTATAAGGAAATAAATAATAACTTTATTATTGCCTCTAGGGCATATTTCCTTCAGTCTCCCACTTGCACTAGAGTCAATAATCTAGATTACACTGTAATGATTCTAACACCCATGGAGCCTTAGTGCTGATCATGTTTTGCTCGTGGAAGAGGCTTAGTCAATGGGTCTGCAACATTCAGATCCGTATGTATCTTGCAAATCTCTATGTCTCCCACCTGGACTTGATCCCGGATGGAGTTGAAGCGTCTCTTGATGTGTTTGGTCCTTTTGTGAAATCTGGATTCCTTTGCCAAGGCAATTGCACCAGTATTGTCACAAAAGATTTTCATTGGACCCGATGCACTAGGTATGACACCTAGATCGGATATGAACTCCTTCATCCAGACTCCTTCATTTGCTGCTTCCGAAGCAGCTATGTATTCCGCTTCACATGTAGATCCCGCTACGACGCTTTGTTTAGAACTGCACCAACTGACAGCTCCACCGTTTAATGTAAACACGTATCCGGTTTGCGATTTAGAATCGTCTGGATCAGTGTCAAAGCTTGCATCAACGTAACCTTTTACGATGAGCTCTTTGTCACCTCCATATATGAGAAACATATCCTTAGTCCTTTTCAGGTATTTCAGGATGTTCTTGACCGCTGTCCAGTGATCCACTCCTGGATTACTTTGGTACCTCCCTGCTAAACTTATAGCAAGGCATACATCAGGTCTGGTACACAGCATTGCATACATGATAGATCCTATGGCTGATGCATAGGGAACATCTTTCATATTCTCTCTATCTTCTGCAGTGGTCGGGCATTGAGTCTTACTCAATTTCACACCTTGTAACACAGGCAAGAACCCTTTCTTTGCTTGATCCATTTTGAACTTCTTCAAAATTTTGTCAAGGTATGTGCTTTGTGAAAGTCCAATTAAGCGTTTTGATCTATCTCTATAGATCTTAATGCCTAATATGTAAGCAGCTTCACCGAGGTCTTTCATTGAAAAAACTTTTATTCAAGTATCCCTTTATGCTATCCAGAAATTCTATATCATTTCCAATCAGTAATATGTCATCCACATATAATATCAGAAATGCTACAGAGCTCCCACTCACTTTCTTGTAAATACAGGCTTCTCCGAAAGTCTGTATAAAACCAAATGCTTTGATCACACTATCAAAACGTTTATTCCAACTCCGAGAGGCTTGCACCAGTCCATAAATGGATCGCTAGAGCTTGCACACTTTGTTAGCTCCCTTTGGATCGACAAAACCTTCCGGTTGCATCATATACAACTCTTCTTCCAGAAATCCATTCAGGAATGCAGTTTTGACATCCATCTGCCAAATTTCATAATCATAAAATGCGGCAATTGCTAACATGATTCGGACGGACTTAAGCATCGCTACGGGTGAGAAGGTCTCATCGTAGTCAATCCCTTGAACTTGCCGAAAACCTTTTGCGACAAGTCGAGCTTTGTAGACAGTAACATTACCATCAGCGTCAGTCTTCTTCTTAAAGATCCATTTATTCTCAATTGCTTGCCGATCATCGGGCAAGTCAACCAAAGTCCATACTTTGTTCTCATACATGGATCCCATCTCAGATTTCATGGCTTCAAGCCACTTTGCGGAATCTGGGTTCACCATCGCTTCTTCATAGTTCGTAGGTTCATCATGATCTAGTAGCATGACCTCCAGAACAGGATTACCGTACCACTCTGGTGCGGATCCTACTCTGGTTGATCTACGAGGTTCAGCAGTATCTTGATCTGAAGTTTCATGATCATTATCATTGGCTTCTTCACTAACTGGTGTAGGTGTCACTGAAACAGTTTTCTGTGATGAACTACTCTCTAGTAAGGGAGCAGGTACAGTTACCTCGTCAAGTTCTACTTTCCTCCCACTCACTTCTTTCGAGAGAAACTCCTTCTCTAGAAAGGATCCATTCTTAGCAACGAATGTCTTGCCTTCGGATCTGTGATAGAAGGTGTACCCAATAGTCTCCTTTGGGTATCCTATGAAGACACATTTCTCCGATTTGGGTTCGAGCTTATCAGGTTGAAGCTTTTTCACATAAGCATCGCAGCCCCAAACTTTAAGAAACGACAACTTTGGTTTCTTGCCAAACCACAGTTCATAAGGCGTCGTCTCAACGGATTTTGATGGTGCCCTATTTAACGTGAATGCGGCCGTCTCTAAAGCATATCCCCAAAATGATAGCGGTAAATCAGTAAGAGACATCATAGATCGCACCATATCTAGTAAAGTACGATTTCGACGTTCGGACACACCATTACGCTGTGGTGTTCCGGGTGGCGTGAGTTGCGAAACTATTCCACAGTTTTTCAAATGTACACCAAACTCGTAACTCAAATATTCTCCTCCACGATCAGATCGTAGAAACTTTATTTTCTTGTTACGATGATTTTCAACTTCACTCTGAAATTCTTTGAACTTTTCAAATGTTTCAGACTTATGTTTCATTAAGTAGATATACCCATATCTGCTTAAATCATCTGTGAAGGTGAGAAAATAACGATATCCGCCACGAGCCTCAATATTCATCGGGCCACATACATCGGTATGTATGATTTCCAACAAATCTGTTGCTCTCTCTCCATAGTACCGGAGAACGGTGTTTTAGTCATCTTGCCCATGAGGCACGGTTTGCAAGTACCAAGTGATTCATAATCAAGTGGTTCCAAAAGTCCATCAGTATGGAGTTTCTTCATGCGCTTTATACCGATATGACCTAAACGACAGTGCCACAAATAAGTTGCACTTTCATTATCAACTCTGCATCTTTTGGCTTCAACATTATGAATATGTGTATTACTACTATCGAGATTCAATAAGAATAGACCACTCTTCAAGGGTGCATGACCATAAAAGATATTACTCATATAAATAGAACAACCATTATTCTCTGATTTAAATGAATAACCGCCTCGCATTAAACAAGATCCAGATATAATGTTCATGCTCAACGCTGGCACCAAATAACAATTATTTAGGTCTAATATTAATCCCGAAGGTAGATGTAGAGGTAGCGTGCCGACCGCGATCACATCGACTTTGGAACCGTTTCCCACGCGCATCGTCACCTCGTCCTTAGCCAATCTTCGCTTAATCCGTAGCCCCATGTTTCAAGTTGCAAATATTAGCAACAGAACCAGTATCAAATACCCAGGTGCTACTGCGAGCATTGGTAAGGTACACATCAATAACATGTATATCACATATACCTTTGTTCACCTTGCCATCCTTATTATCCGCCAAATACTTGGGGCAGTTCCGCTTCCAGTGACCAGTCTGCTTGCAGTAGAAGCACTCAGTTTCAGGCTTAGGTCCAGACTTGGGTTTCTTCTCTTGAGCAGCAACTGTCTTGCTGTTCTTCTTGAAGTTCCCTTCCTTCTTTCCTTTGCCCTTTTTCTTGAAACTAGTGGTTTTGTTAACCATCAACACTTGATGCTCCTTTTTGATTTCTACCTCCGCAGCTTTCAGCATCGCGAAGAGCTCGGGAATAGTCTTGTTCATCCCTTGCATATTATAGTTCATCACGAAGCTCTTGTAGCTTGGTGGCAGTGATTGGAGAATTCTGTCAATGACGCAATCATCCGGAAGATTAACTCCCAATTGAATCAAGTGATTATTATACCCAGACATTTTGAGTATATGCTCACTGACAGAACTGTTCTCCTCCATCTTGCAGCTATAGAACTTATTGGAGACTTCATATCTCTCAATTCGGGCATTTGCTTGAAATATTAACTTCAACTCCTGGAACATCTCATATGCTCCATGACGTTCAAAACGTCGTTGAAGTCCCGATTCTAAGCCGTAAAGCATGGCACAGTGAACTATCGAGTAGTCATCAGCTTTGCTCTGCCAGACGTTCATAACATCTGGTGTTGCTCCAGCAGCAGGCCTGGCACCCAGCGGTGCTTCCAGGACGTAATTTTTCTGTGCAGCAATGAGGATAATCCTCAAGTTACGGACCCAGTCCGTGTAATTGCTACCATCATCTTTCAACTTTGCTTTCTCAAGGAACGCGTTAAAATTCAACGGAACAACAGCACGAGCCATCTATCTACAAACATCATAAACAAGCAAGATACTCTCAGGGACTAAGTTCATGATAAATTTTAAGTTCAATTAATCATATTACTAAAGAACTCCCACTTAGATAGACATCCCTCTAATCCTCTAAGTGATCACGTGATCCAAATCAACTAAACCATGTCCGATCATCACGTGAGATGGAGTAGTTTCATCGGTGAACATCATTATGTTGATCATATCTACTATATGATTCACGCTCGACCTTTCGGTCTCCGTGTTCCGAGGCCATATCTGCATATGCTAGGCTCGTCAAGTTTAACCTGAGTATTCTGCGTGTGCAAAACTGGCTTGCACCCGTTGTAGATGGACGTAGAGCTTATCACACCCGATCATCACGTGGTGTCTGGGCACGACGAACTTTGGCAACGGTGCATACTCAGGGAGAACACTTCTTGATAATTTAGTGAGAGATCATCTTATAATGCTACCGTCAATCAAAGCAAGATAAGATGCATAAAAAGATAAACATCACATGCAATCAATATAAGTGATATGATATGGCCATCATCATCTTGTGCTTGTGATCTCCATCTCCAGAAGCACCGTCATGATCACCATCGTCACCGGCGCGACACCTTGATCTCCATCGTAGCATCGTTGTCGTCTTGCCAATCTTATGCTTTCACGACTATTACTACCGTTTAGTAATAAAGTAAAACATTACATCGCGATTGCATTGCATACAATAAAGCGACAACCATATGGCTCCTGCCAGTTGCCGATAACTCGGTTACAAAACATGATCATCTCATACAATAAAATTCAGCATCATGCCTTGACCATATCACATCACAACATGCCCTGCAAAAACAAGTTAGACGTCCTCTACTTTGTTGTTGCATGTTTTACGTGGCTGCTACGGGCTTAAGTAAGAACCAATCTCACCTACGCATCAAAACCACAACGATAGTTTGTCAAATAGACTCCGTTTTAACCTTCGCAAGGATCGGGCGTAGCCATACTTGGTTCAACTAAAGTTGGAGAGACAGTCGCCCGCAAGCCATCTCTGTGCAAAGCACGTCGAGGGAACCGGTCTCGCGTAAGCGTACGCGTAAGGTTGGTCCGGGTCGTCTCGTCCAACAATACCGCCGAACCAAAGTATGACATGCTGGTAGGCAGTATGACTTGTATCGTCCACAACTCACTTGTGTTCTACTCGTGCATATAACATCAACATAAATAACCTAGGCTCTGATACCACTATTGGGTTTCGTAGTAATTTCAAAAAATTTCCTACGCACACGCAAGATCATGTGATGCATAGCAACGAGGGGAGAGTATTGTCTACGTACCCAACGCAGACCAACTGCGGAAGCGATGACACGACGTAGAGGAAGTAGTCGTACGTCTTCTCGATCCAACCGATCAAGTACCGAAACTACGGCACCTCCGAGTTCGAGCACACGTTCAGCTCGATGACGATCCCCGGACTCCGATCCAGCAAAGTATCGGGGAAGAGTTTCGTCAGCACGACGGCGTGGTGACGATCTTGATGAACTACAGCAGCAGGGCTTCGCCTAAACTCCGCTACAGTATTATCGAGGAATATGGTGGCAGGGGGCACCGCACACGGCTAAGGAATAGATCACGTGGATCAACTTGTGTCAACTTGTGTGTTTAGAGGTGCCCCTGCCTCCGTATATAAAGGAGGAGAGGAGGGGAGGCTGGCCGGCCAAGGGGGGGAGGCGCAGGAGAGTCCTACTCCCTCTGGGAGTAGGATTCCCCCTCCAATCCTAGTCCAACTAGGATTCCTCGAAGGGGAAAAGAGGAGGAGGGGGCCGGCCACCTCTCCTAGTCCTAATAGGACTAGGGGAAGGGGGGCGCGCAGCCCATCTAGGGCAGCCCCTTCTCTTTTCCACTAAGGCCCACTATGGCCCAAATAGCTCCCGGGGGGTTCCGGTAACCCTCCCGGTATTCCGGTAAAATCCCAATTTCACCCGGAACACTTCCGATATCCAAATATAGGCTTCCAATATATCAATATTTACGTCTCGACCATTTCGAGACTCCTCGTCATGTCCGTGATCACATCCGGGACTCCGAACAACCTTCGGTACATCAAAATGCATAAACTCATAATATAACTGTCATCGTAACCTTAAGCGTGCGGACCCTACGGGTTCGAGAACAATGTAGACATGACCGAGACACGTCTCTGGTCAATAACCAATAGCGGGACCTGGATGCCCATATTGGCTCCTACATATTCTACGAAGATCTTTATCGGTCAGACCGCATAACAACATACGTTGTTCCCTTTGTCATCGGTATGTTACTTGCCCGAGATTCGATCGTCGGTATCCAATACCTAGTTCAATCTCGTTACCGGCAAGTCTCTTTACTCGTTCCGTAATACATCATCTCACAACTAACATATTAGTTGTAGTGCTTGCAAGGCTTATGTGATGTGTATTACCGAGAGGGCCCAGAGATACCTCTCCGACAATCGGAGTGACAAATCCTAATCTCGAAATACGCCAACCCAACATCGACCATTGGAGACACCTGTAGTACTCCTTTATAATCACCCAGTTACGTTGTGACGTTTGGTAGTACCCAAAGTGTTCCTCCGGTAAACGGGAGTTGCATAATATCATAGTCATAGGAACATGTATAAGTCATGAAGAAAGCAATAGCAACATACTAAACGATCGGGTGCTAAGCTAATGGAATGGGTCATGTCAATCAGATCATTCTGCTAATGATGTGACCTCGTTAATCAAATAACAACTCATTGTTCATGGTTAGGAAACATAACCATCTTTGATTAACGAGCTAGTCAAGTAGAGGCATACTAGTGACACTTTGTTTGTTTATGTATTCACACATGTATTATGTTTCCGGTAAATACAATTCTAGCATGAATAATAAACATTTATCATGATTATAAGGAAATAAATAATAACTTTATTATTGCCTCTAGGGCATATTTCCTTCAAACAGAACGTGACACTCTAATCTTGACATACATTTCGACAATCTTTTGTGAATCAAAGAGGCCTTGAATATCGTTGGTGCAGGTGGCCAAGAAGTTTTTATCCAATATTTTGAGATAGTGCCGGTATTATATGACATTACTATTTGTCTATATGTCGGCCTTTTATCTTTCTTTTGTTAGAAGAATGTTGGTGTTGGATGGGTGCATCTTAGCACTACTAGGGAAAACCTTATACACAAAAATTTAGCAGTAGCGCGTGTCAAAAATGGGCGCTAGTGCTAAATAGCAGTAGCGCGCGTTCGTAAACCGCGCTACAAATACAATAGTAGCAGTAGCGCATGCGCATGAAAAAATGCTACCACTAATATTCCCATTGCTAAAACGATAGGCTACGCATAGCAGTAGCGGTCTTGAGGAAAGCGCGCTGCCGCTAGGACATAAGTAGCAACGTGTTTCGCGCGGAGAGCGCTACTGCTAATGGAAATAAAATAAAATGAAAAACAAATGAAAAAGTAAATGAAAAAGAAAGAAATAGAAAAAGGAAAAAGGAAAAAATAAAATGTAGAGTAAAATAAATAAGAAAGCGAAAAAAGGAGAAATGCTTAGCAGTAGCGTTTGTTCGTAAGAGGTGCTATAGCTAACGTAGCTGCAGCGCGTTTCTTAGACCTCCGCTGTAGAAACAGAAAAGGAAATAAGAAAGATCAAGGAAATTACATAGCTATAGCAGTAGCGCGTTTTGTGAAAATCGTTGTAGCTAACTTAGCTATAGCGCGTTTCGCGAAAAGCGCTGCCGCTAAGTTTGACTTAACCAAAAAACCATTTCCCCCCGACCATCACTTCTCCCCCAAATCCCTCGACCAACCCCGCCGCCGTCTGCCCGATTCGCCGTCGCCCCACTTCGCCGCCGTCTCCTACCGACGTCGATGCCCCCGGTGCCAGAGCCGCGCGCCGTCGACGCCACCGGAGCCGCCCCCCAACGCCACCAGAGCCACAGTCGACGCCACCAGAGCCGCAGTCGACACCACCGGATCCTCCCTCGCCACAACTGCCTCCCTCGTCGTCATCGGAGACGCCCCTGCCTCCCTCGCCACCACTGGAGCCATCCTCTGTAAGCCCCCACCCCTCCTCTCTCTCTCTCTAAATTAGTTAGGTTAATTTAGTTAGGAAAAGAATTTAGTTAGGTTAATTTAGTTAGGTTAATTTGACAGAGACGCCCCTGCCTCCCTCGCCGTAGGAAAAAATTGTATATGCTTAACTAGGGCAGTAGGGTTAGGGTTGTAGTGTTTAATTACAAATGTTAGGAAAGTGAGGTTTAACTAGATGTTAACTAGGGTGGTAGGATTTAGTTTAGAGAAAACAATTAATATAAAAATATAATTTTCTATTAGTGTTGCAAGTCTAGTAGGTTCTTAATTTTTAGTGAATTTTTATTAGGACAAAAATGTAGGACATAATTTGAGTTCTAGGTTCATAATTTGAGTTCTAGGGTTCATCCATCTATATGTGGTTTTTGAATTGAGTTTCAGAGAGCATGAGATTTGTGTAGATTTTCTTGAAGTGTCAAACACTAGGAGATGCAAATTTGAAGTGGTCATGATATATGAAAAATCCTCAATTGTGTTTGCTCATTGATCATAATCAACATTGAAGTGGTTTGATTATGTCCAAGTGGCCTTTTGTTGTTTCCAGGGAATGAAGCCGAGTAGCTTATGTTTTGCTGGAATGTTGATTCATTTCTGTTCCAGCAAAATTCAGGTTCTCGATTTGTCCACTTTTTAGCAAAGGTCATGCCAAAATTTTCTGTGAATTTCGGCATGACTTGTGCTACAAATTAGGACATATCGAGTGCCCGGGATTTGCCGCACCGGAAAGGAGTCAACGTTCCTGCAAAACAATAGGCCCTTTTTATGTCATTATTCATTTTATTAGGTCTAGAATTAATTGACTAGGAAGCATGGCTAGCAACGATGAAGGACAGGGTTCTGGTGATTGCGACTACGTCTACCGGGCGGCAGAGAAATTTTGAGCCTTGCCGACGAGACTGAGACCAGCGCTGAGACTCAGACTGGCGCTGAGACTCAGACCGGCATCGAGATCGGCGCTGAGACTAAGACCGGCACTGCCTCGGGGAGCGGAGCCGGTATAGAACCGAAAGCAAAGAGGCGACGGCTTCCTAACAAGCTCAGGACTACTAGAGTGGTGGTCACGGAGGTGGACAATGGCAATTTTGAGCCAAACACGCCCGAGGAAGCGCGCGCGTGCTACGGCAATCAAATTGGCTGCATCATACGGACAACCGCCACCATCAACAATGAGAAACTAAACAAGTTAGATAATATGAGGCCCGCCCTCCTAAAGAAGTTGCACCATATATTATTGTTCCCGGGCCGGAATGAAAAGGATTATAAAGATCCATATAAGGTCCCGGCAATGAAGAAGATAAACAAACACGCCATGAGCAAGTTTAGCGACGCGCTGGCCGCCTGGAAAGCAAAGGTGAAATATTGGATCTTCAACGAAAAGGAACCTGCTACCTCTTGAGCACTTGCGTTGGTTTTCCCTTGAAGAGGAAAGGGTGATGCAGTAGAGTAGCGTAAGTATTTCCCTCAGTTTTTGAGAATAAAGGTATCAATCTAGTACGAGGCCACACACGAGTCCCTCGCACCTACACAAACAAATAAATCCTTGCAACCAACGCGATAAGGGTTGTCAATCCCTACACGGTCACTTACGAGAGTGAGATCTGATAGATATGATAAGATAATTTTTTGGTATTTTTATGATAAAGAGAAATAAAAGATGCAAAGTAAAATAAAAGACAATAAAAATAACTAAGTATTTGAAGATTAATATGATGAAAGATAGACCCGGGGGCCATAGGTTTCACTAGTGGCTTCTCTCAAGAGCAAAAGTATTCACGGTGGGTAAACAAATTACTGTTGAGCAATTGACAGAATTGAGCATAGCTATGAGAATATCTAGGTATGATCGTGTATATAGGCATCACGTCCGAGACAAGTAGACCGACTCCTACCTGCATCTACTACTATTACTCCACACATCGACCGCTATCCAGCATGCATCTAGAGTATTAAGTTCATAAGAACAGAGTAACGCTTTAAGCAAGATGACATGATGTAGAGGGATAAACTCATGCAATATGATGAAAACCCCATCTTGTTATCCTCGATGGCAACAATACAATACGTGCCTTGTTGCCCCTACTGTCACTGGGAAAGGACACCGCAAGATTGAACCCAAAGCTAAGCACTTCTCCCATTGCAAGAAAGATCAATCTAGTAGGCCAAACCAAACTGATAATTCGAAGAGACTTGCAAAGATAACCAATCATACATAAAAGAATTCAGAGAAGATTCAAATATTGTTCATAGATAAACTTGATTATAAACCCACAATTCATCGGTCTCAACAAACACACCGCAAAAGAAGGTTACATCGAATAGATCTCCACAAGGGAGGGGAGAACTTTGTATTGAGATCCAAAAAGAGAGAAGAAGCCATCTAGCTAATAACTATGGACCCGTAGGTCTGAGGTAAACTACTCACACTTCATCGGAGGGGCTATGGTGTTGATATAGAAGCCCTCCGTGATCAATGCCCCTCCGGCGGAGCTCCGGAACAGGCCCCAAGATGGGATCTCGTGGATACAGAAAGTTATGGCAATGGAATTAGGGTTTTGGCTCCGTATCTGGTAGTTTGGGGGTACGTAGGTATATATAGGACGAAGGAGTACGTCGGTGGAGCAACAGGGGGCCCACGAGGGTCGAGGGCGCGCCTAGGGGTGTAGGCGCGCCCCTACCTCGTCGCCTCCTGGTTGATGTCTTGACGTAGGGTCCAAGTCCTCTGGATCATGTTCGTTCCAAAAATCACGTTCCCGAAGATTTCATTCCGTTTGGACTCCGTTTGATATTCTTTTTCTACGAAACCCTAAAATCGGCAAAAAACAGCAATTCTGGGCTGGGCCTCCGGTTAATAGGTTAGTCCAAAAAATAATATAAAAGTGTATAATAAAGCCCAATAAGGTCCAAAACGGAATATAATATAGCATGCAACAATAAAAAATTATAGATACGTTGGAGACGTATCAAGCATCCCCAAGCTTAATTCTTGCAGTAGGTAAATGATAAAAACAGAATTTTTGATGTGGAATGCTACTTGGCATATTTTCAATGTAATTCTTCTTAATTGTGGTATGAATATTCAGATCCGAGAGATTCAAGATAAAAGTTCAATATTGACATAAAAATAATAATACTTCAAGCATACTAACTAAGCAATTATGTCCTCTCAAAATAACATGGCCAAAGAAAGTTCATCCCTACAAAATCATATAGTTTAGTCATGCTCCACCTTCGTCACACAAGAATGCCCTCATCATGCACAACCCCGATGAAAAGCCAAGCAATTGTTTCATACTTTAGTAATCTCAAACTTTTTCAACCTTCACGCAATATATGAGCGTGAGCCATGGATATAGCACTATGGGTGGAATAGAATATAATGATGGGGGTTATGTGGAGAAGACAAAAAGGGAGAAAGTCTCACATCAATGAGGCTAATCAATGAGATATGGAGATGCTCATCGATTGATGTTAATGCAAGGAGTAGGGATTGCCAGGCAACGGATAAACTAGAGCTATAAATATATGAAAGCTCAATAAAAGAAACTAAGATGGTGTGCATCCAACTTGCTTGCTCACGAAGACCTATGGCATTTGAGGAAGCCCACTGTTGGAATATACAAGCCAAGTTCTATAATAAAAAATTCCCACTAGTATATGAAAGTGACACAACAAAAGACTCTCTATCATGAAGATTATGGTGCTACTTTGAAGCACAAGTGTGGTAAAAAGGATAGTAACATTGTCCCTTCTCTCTTTCTCTCTCATTTTTTTGGGCCTTCTTCTCTCTCTTTTTTTATGGCCTTCCTTTTTTTCATTTTTTTCCTCACTTGGGACAATGCTCTAGAAAATGATGATCATCACACTTACAACTCAATGATTACAAGTCGATACTAGAACAAAGTATGACTCTATATGAATGCCTCCGGCGGTGTACCGAGATATGCAATGAACCAAGGGTGACATGTATGAAAGGATTATGAATGGTGGCTTTGCCACAAATACTATGTCAACTACATGATCGTGCAAAGCAATATGACAATGATGAACGTGTCATGATAAATGGAACGGTGGAAAGTTTCATGGCAATATATCTCGGAATGGCTATGGGAATGCCATAATAGGTAGGTATAGTGGCTGTTTTGAGGAAGATATAAGGAGGTTTATGTGTGAAAGAGCTTATCATATCACGGGGTTTGGATGCACCGGTGAAGTTTGCACCAACTCTCAATGTGAGAAAGGGCAATGCACGGTACCGAAGAGGCTAGCAATGATGGAAGGGTGAGAGTGCGTATAATCCATGGACTCAACATTAGTCATAAAGAACTCACATACTTATTGCAAAAATCTACAAGTCATCAAAAACCAAGCACTACACGCATGCTCCTAGGGGGATAGATTGGTAGGAAAAGACCATTGCTCGTCCCCGACTGCCACTCATAAGGAGGATAATCAAAGAACACCTCATGTTTCAAATTTGTTACATAACATTTACCATACGTGCATGCTACGGGACTTGCAAACTTCAACACAAGTATTTTTCAAATTCACAACTACTCAACTAGCACAACTTTGATATCACTACCTCCATATCTCAAAACAATCATCAAGCATCAAACTTCTCTTAGTATTCAATGCACTCATAAGAAAGTTTTTACTAGTCTTGAATACCTAGCATATTAGAATTATTTAAGTAAACTACCATGCTATTTAAGACTCTCAAAATAATCTAAGTGAAGCATGAGAGAATAATAGTTTCTATAAAACAAAACCACCACCATGCTCTAAAAGATATAAGTGAAGTACTAGAGCAAAAACTATATAACTCAAAAGATATAAGTGAAGCACATAGAGTATTCTAATAATTTCCTAATCATGTGTGTCTCTCTCAAAAGGTGTGTACAGCAAGTATGATTGTGGTAAACTAAAAAAATAAAGACTCAAATCATACAAGACGCTCCAAGCAAAACACATATCATGTGGCGAATAAAAATATAGCTCCAAGTAAAGTTACCGATGGAAGTAGACGAAAGAGGGGATGCCTTCCAGGGCATCCCCAAGCTTTGGCTTTTAGGTGTCCTTAGATTATCTTGGGGTGCCATGGGCATCCCCAAGCTTAGGTTCTTGCCACTCCTTGTTCCATAATCCATCAAATCTTTCACCCAAAACTTGAAAACTTCACAACACAAAACTTAAAGTAGAAAATTTCGTGAGCTCCATTAGCGAAAGAAAACAAAACACCACTTCAAGGTACTGTAATGAACTCATTATTTATTTATATTGGTGTTAAACCTACTGTATTCCAACTTGTCTATGGTTTATAAACTATTTTACTAGCCATAGATTCATCAAAATAAGCAAACAACACACGAAAAACAGAATCTGTCAAAAACATAACAGTCTGTAGTAATTTGTAGCTAACACAAGATCTGGAACCCCAAAAATTCTAAAATAAATTGCTGGACGTGAGGAATTTATCTATTAATCATCTGCAAAAATAATTAACTAAATAAACTTTCCAAATAAAAATGGCAGCAGTTCTCGTGAGCGCTAAAGTTTCTGTTTTTTACAGCAAGATTAAGAAGACTTTCCCCAAGTCTTCCCAACGGTTCTACTTGGAAAAAACACTAATTAAACACAAAAAACACAACCAAAACAGAGGATAGATAAATTATTTATTATTAAACAGGAGCAAAAAGCAAGGAATAAAAATAAAATTGGGTTGCCTCCCAACAAGCGCTATCGTTTAACGCCCCTAGCTAGGCATAAAAGCAAGGATAGATCTAGGTATTGCCATCTTTAGTTGGCAATTCTTTAATGAGACATCTATCACCTTTAGGAGTTTATTTCCTTTTATCAATAATCAAACTTCTAGGCACAAGATCGAAAAAATCATTAGTAGCAAATGGTTACTTAATGATAGCAAAAAGATTAGGATCAATACTTATAGATTTGAGATCTGCAGTTTCTTTGCTAGAGGATTCACCCTTATTTTTAGGAACATACGTAAGCTTGGAAATTTTAGTTGGAAGACTTGGAGTATTCTTTACGGAAGAAAAAGCGGTTCCCAAGTTGGTAATGATACCCTCAAGTTTATCGATTCTAGTTCATGATTTATTCTTTCATTAACTATAGGTTCCTTCTCTTTAATATTTTTCAAAGTTACTCCTACTTTAGATCCATATTGGGTAATTTGGTTGTGGATCTTTTTATCAAAATTTTCAATTAACTCAACGGTAGCAACTTTATTTTCAATAATTTCAAGTTTTTGCATTACATGCTCCAAAGTTAACATAGTTCCATTAACCAAAAGAGGGGGTGAGCCAAACAAATCTATCATAGCATTATAAGAATCAAAAGTATGGCTACCCAAGAAATTCCCTCCAGTAATGGTATCAAGGATATATCTGTACCAAGGAGTAGTGCCTACGTAAAAATTGTGGAGAAGAACGAAAGTGGATTGCTTCCTAATAGATCTATTTTGAGCATTGCAAATCCTATATCAAGCGTCTTTTAAGTTTTCTCCTTCCCTTTGCTTAAAATTAAGAACTTCATTTTCGAGAGACAACGGAGAAGATAGGGGACAAGCCATAATGACAAGCAAGCAATCCGACACACAAGCAAACAAGAAACGAGCAAAAAGAGGCAAAAAGAGAAAGAGAGGGAGGACGGAGAGAGAGAGAGGGTGAATAAAACGGCAAGGGTGAAGTGGGGGAGAGAAAAACGAGAGGCAAATGGCAAATAATGTAATGCGGGAGATAAGGGTTTGTGATGGGTACTTATGTTGACTTTTGTGTAGACCTCCCCGGCAACGACGCCAGAAATCCTTCTTGCTACCTCTTTAGCACTTGCGTTGGTTTTCCCTTTAAGAGGAAAGGGTGATGCAGCAGAGTAGCATAAGTATTTCTCTCAGTTTTTGAGAACCAAGGTATCAATCCAGTAGGAGGCCACGCACAAGTCCCTCGCAGCTACACAAACAAATAAATCCTTGCAACCAACGCGATAAGGGGTTGTCAATCCCTACATGGTCACTTACGTGAGTGAGATCTGATAGATATGATAATATAATATTGTTGGTATTTTTATGATAAAGAGAAATAAAAGATGCAAAGTAAAATAAAGGCAATAAAAATAACTAAGTATTGGAAGACAAATATGATGAAAGATAGACACGGGGGCCATAGGTTTCACTAGTGGCTTCTCTCAAGAGCAAAAGTACTCACGATGGGTAAACAAATTACTGTTGAGCAATTGATAGAATTGAGCATAGTTATGAGAATATCTAGGTATGATCATGTATATAGGCATCACGTCCGAGACAAGTAGACCGACTCCTGCCTGCATCTACTATTATTACTCCACACATCGACCACTATCCAGCATGCATCTAGAGTATTAAGTTCATAAGAACAGAGTAACGCTTTAAGCAAGATGACATGATGTAGAGGAACAAACTCATGCAATATGATGAAAACCCCATCTTGTTATCCTCGATGGCAACAATACAATACGTGCCTTGCTGCCCCTACTGTCACTGGGAAAGGACACCGCAAGATTGAACCCAAAGCTAAGCACTTCTCTCATTGCAAGAAAGATCAATCTAGTAGGCCAAACCAAACTGATAATTCGAAGAGACTTGCAAAGATAACCAATCATACATAAAAGAATTCAGAGAAGATTCAAATATTGTTCATAGATAAACTTGCTCATAAACTCACAATTCATCGGTCTCAACAAACACACTGCAAAAGAAGATTACATCGAATAGATCTCCACAAGAGGGGGGAACTTTGTATTGAGATCCAAAAAGAGAGAAGAAGCCATCTAGCTAATAACTATGGACCCGTAGGTCTGAGGTAAACTACTCACACTTCATCGGAGGGGCTATGGTGTTGATGTAGAAGCCCTCCGTGATCGATGCCCCCTCCGACGGAGCTCCGGAACAGGCCCCAAGATGGGATCTCGTGGATACAAAAAGTTATAGCAGTGGAATTAGGGTTTTGGCTCCATATCTGGTAGTTTGGGGGTATGTAGGTATATATAGGAGGAAGGAGTACGTCGGTGGAGCAACAGGGGCCCCACGAGGGTGGATGGCGTGCTTGGGGGGGTAGGCGCGCCCCCCTACCTCGTGGCCTCCTGGTTGATGTCTTGACATAGGGTCCAAGTCCTCTGGATCACGTTCGTTCCGAAAATCACGTTCCCGAAGGTTTCACTCCGTTTGGACTCCGTTTGATATTCTTTTTCTGTGAAACCCTAAAATCGGCAAAAAAACAGCAATTCTGGACTGGGCCTCCGGTTAATAGGTTAGTGCCAAAAATAATATAAAAGTGTATAATAAAGCCCAATGATGTCCAAAACAGAATATAATATAGCATGGAACAATCAAAATTTATAGATATGTTCGAGACGTATCAGAACCCTACTCCGAGATTGTAAAGGATAATCCGACAATCACGGCAGAGCACTTTGAAATATTCAAGGCGGCTTGCGAGGACGAAGATGCCAAAAAAATCAGAGTACATGAAGGAACTTCAACAGAAGAACATTGGGTGCCACCATGTAACGCCCTCGATGCGGCTATATCTCCCGCGTGTCGAAGCACGACTTAGAGGCATAACCGCATTGAAAGCAATGTCGCAAGTGAGGTAATCTTCGCAAACAACCCATGTAATACAATAGGGGAAAAGATACATAGTTGGCTTACAATCGCCACTTCACACAATTACATGAATAAAGCATTACATCATCCAAATACAATCAAGGTACGACTACGGAACCAAAATAAAAGAAGAACCCCAAATGCGACAAGGTCCCCGATCGACCCCAACTGGGCTCCACTACTGATCAACTAGAACGAAGCAACACAACGGACAAGATCTTCATCGAGCTCCTCCTTGAGCTTGGTTGCGTCATCTGCACGGACTCATCGGCACTTGCAAGCTGGTTTTTGAAGTATCTGTGAGTCATGGGGGCTCAGCAATCTCGCACCCTCGCGATCAAGACTATTTAAGCTTATGGGTAAGGTAAAAGGTATGATGTGGAGCTGCAGCAAGCGACTAGCATATATGGTGGCTAACATACGCAAATGAGAGCGAGAAGAGAAGGCAAAGCACGATCGAGAAACTATGATCAAGAAGTGATCCTAGAACAACCTACGTCAAGAATAACTCCAACACCGTGTTCACTTCCCGGACTCCATTGGAAAGAGACCATCACGGTTACACACGCGGTTGATGCATTTTAATTAAGGTCAACTTCAGGTTTTCTACAACCGGACATTAACAAATTCCCATCTGCCCATAACTGCGGGCACGGCTTTCGAAAGTTCAAATCCCTGCAGGGGTGTCCCAACTTAGCCCATGACAAGCTCTCACTGTCAATGAAGGATATACCTTCTCCCGAGACATTCCGATCAGACTCGGTATCCCGGTTCTACAAGACACTTCGACAAGTTAAAACAAATCCAGCAACACCGCCCGAATGTGCCGACAAATCCCGATAGGAGCTGCACATATCTCTTTCTCAGGGCACACTCAGATGAGACTAGCTACGAGTAAAACCAACCCTCAGGTTTCCCCGAGGTGGCCCCGCAGGCAGCTCAGTTCGGACCAACACTCAGAGGAGCACTGGCCCGGGGGGGTTAGAATAAAGATGATCCTTGAGTCTGCAGAACCCAAGGGAAGGTGGTAGGTTGTTAGTGCAAATGGTAAAACCAAGGTTGGGCATTGCTGGAGGAGTTTTATTCAAGGCGAACTGTCAAGGGGTTCCCATTATTACCCAACCGCGTAAGGAACGCAAAATCCGGGAACATAACACCGATATGACGGAAACTAGGGCGTCAAGAGTGGAACAAAACACCAGGCATAAGGCCGAGCCTTCCACCCTTTACCAAGTATATAGATGCATTAATTAAATAGGATATATTGTGATATCCCAACAAGTAAACATGTTCCAACAAGGAACAGCATCTCCATGTTCCAACGAGGAACAAACTTCAATCTTCACCTGCAACTAACAACGCTATAAGAGGGGCTGAGCAAAGCGGTAACATAGCCAAAACAATGGTTTGCTAGGACAAGGTGGGTTAGAGGCTTGGTTCAACAATATGGGAGGCATGATAAGCAAGTGGTCGGTATCGCAGCATAGGCATAGCAAAAGAGCGAGCAACTAGCAAGCAAAGATAGAAGTGATTTCGAGGGTATGGTCATCTTGCCTGAGATCCCGCAAGAAAGAAGAATGAGTCCATGAAGAAGACAAACGGACGTAGTCGAACGGGTCCTCACAAACGCAACATTATCGGAACTAACCCGAAGAAGCACACCGGAAAGAAGCAAACAAAGATAATAAACAACCATCACATCAACATGGCATGATGCACAACCAAGTATGATGCATGTCCGGTTTAAATATGCATGGCATGGCAAAGGGCACAAATAAAACTACAAGTTAAGTGGAGCTCAATATGCAATGAGTTGCATATTGACGGAACACCACATCAATTATTTAGTTCTCTCTCGTTTATGTACCCAACAATATTAAATGTTGTTAAACATGGCAAGAGGTGAAACATGAGTAAAATACACAGTCTAAGCAATTTAAATGGGGCCAGATATAACAAACAACAAATCCGGTAAGTCCCCATATGCATTAGCAATTTTTTAAGCAACAACAAATTTTAACCATCTTAAAGTTGTTAACATGATGCGGATGACATGTTCAAGTTTATGCAATTTTTATTAAAAGTTGACAAGAGCATTAGGAAGCATTTGTCACCGTAGTAGAAAGAAAGGGGTGCCACGGCGACGATAACAAAACGGTGCCACTGCAACTTTCCGGTTCCGACAACTCATTGAGAACGTCGGTGCAAAAGAAAGTGTGGCGGGAGTGTGCAAAAGATGGTGGGGTGATCCCGGTTACCGGGTTCCCACGAGTCAACGACGGCATGGCAACGAGGAGGAACCACTAACGTTCACGGGCGAAAACAACAACTAAACATGCATCTCATACAACACATGCTTTCGTCCACGGGTCATCGTCTCGGTGGTTATACCTTCCAGGTGCATTCTCGAAGCGGTTCAGGTTCGTAGAGGAAGTAGAGGAAGTAGTCGTCCTAGCACGCTCTAGGGTCGGCGGTAGAGGTTCTCGCGATCTCGGTGACGGTAGTGGTACATGTTTATCGTTGCACGAGTTTCCGTAGACAATCATGTCATCGGTGTCGTGGTACTTGGGGTCTTCGGACTTTCCGGTCCCGTTCTTGCGACGGTAGTCGTTCACATTCGTTCGGAGAGGTACTTGATGGATCCAACGTCTTCGGGGTGACGGTAGTGGTACACGCGATGTCGGGGTACTTGTCGGTCCGGTCTTGGCGGCGTAGATGTACACGTTGTCGAGGTACTTGTCGCATCATCGGGTGTAGTTGTACATGAGGGTCTTGACGAATCTGAAGGGGTACTTGACGGGTCCGGTCTTGGCAATTCAGGTTTCGTAGTGTCCTGGTACTTGATGCTTGGGATTGATTCCACGGTTGCATGCATCCATGGCAACACAGCACAGATGCAAAGAGGCAACGACTTGGCACGGTTCCAGTGGTCGAACAAGGCAGGGCAGCTCGGCCACGCGCGCTGCAGGCGACAGAGGACAGGCAGAGGAGCAGCAGTGCGATGGAAGACATCGACGCAGGCGAGGAGCAGCCCCAGCGGTGGAGCTCCATGGGAGGCGTAGCCATGCACGGCTGCTGTAGCTCCTCAAGCAGAGAAGAAGCCGGCAGGCTGCGGTGCCCGGCGGCCCTGGCGACGTGGTGGGGCGGGCGAGCTGGACCCTCATGCCCATGGTGGCAAGGAGGAAGACCATGGAGGAGGCACACGGGTCACGGGCTCCTGGCGGGCAGAGTTAACGCAGGGGAGGCACTGGCGATGGTGGGGATCGGGTGCACGGCTCCTGCGGGATTGAGCGAGAGGCTCTCACTCTGGCGCACGACCAGGGGAAGGAGACGAGGGAGGGAGGGAGATCAAGCCGGGGAAGGCAGCGAGCGAAAGAGGGATCAGGCTCGAGGGAGAGAGAGATTTCGGGTGCTGGGAGAACGAGAGGGAGATGGGATCGGGTGCGCTCTCCCTGGCGGTGCTGGGTGGAAGGGGTATGAGGGAAGAGGGGAGGGGATCGGGCCAGGGGGTAGCGATGCGGGAGCGCTAGGGTTAGGTGGAAGGGGGCCGGCTGGGCCTTGGCCAAAAGGCTGCGGGGTTAGGATGGGCCTTGCGCTGGACCTGAGCTGGGCTTCGCTCTTCCTCTCTCTTCTTCTTCTAAGAGAAAAGAAATAGAGAAAAAAAAGGAGGGTTAAGGAAAGGATTTTTGAGCATGGGGATAATTTTCCCAAACTCACAAAAATATGCTCGTTTTGAGAAAAATAGAAAAAGCCCGATCGAACAAAAGATTTCAAACTCATTTGAATTTAATTCAAATGGGTTTGAACTGGGACGAGGTTTCTAGAGTGACCAAAAATGTTGAAATTTAGGTGAAGCTCCGGAAAATGACGAAAGGATATAAGGCAAGGTTAGAGAGCCAACACTTGAAGAAGAAAAGGCCAAAGGAATTAATATGCAAGTGTGTTAAGGTAAATTTCCAAAGAATGGATTATTTATCATAGCTCCCTAATATTGGGAGGGTATGTTATAAAGAGAATCACCACGTGAATTCCCTTGATTTAAATGGACCGAAGATCCATGCAATTTATTTAGTTGAGTTGCAAAAGATTTATGAGATGATGGCATGATGACATGATGCAATGCACATGATGCAACGAACCAAACAAATCACACAACGAAACCCGAAAACCATGGAAGGCATCTGAAGCTCCGGTCTTGGGGCGTCACACACCACCTCGGAAGCCGTGGTTACGGCGGGAAGAGCTCCATATGGGCCAAGGAGGACGCGGAAGCCGCGAGTCTGGGCATCCCAGACCCCTTGGCAGAGTTCACCGTCCCGCAGGAGCGTGACGTCCTCAGGGCCCGGCACCGTTGGGACCCAGTGAAGAAGGTTTTCGAGAAGAACGCGGCCACGAGGAGTTCATGAGACTGCTGGTAATTTTAGTTTCTGATCAATTCGACTGCACGTTAGTCATATTTGGGTATGAAACTTTGAATTATGCATGGTGAAACTTTATTTGTGATGTAATTAAACCGTCCTCCTCGACTAGCGAAGATCACTCTAGTTAGGGCATTTTGGGTACGATGAACTTTGTTATTTATGCTTATGATATGTTGCTTCTATTTTTGCCAAGTCTGTCTCTTTCTGTTGCTCAACTATATATGTTACATATCATCGACTCATGTGACGATGCAGGTGTATAGATTATCGATGGCGAAGAAGTGCTACGCCAGGAGTATACGATGAGTGGCCCGAATGTCAGGCCCAGGTGTACCGGTTTCCGGTTTCCGAGCGACAGCCAGTAGTTAGTTTAGGTTCACGCAAAGTGATAGCTCTTCTCGCGTATATCATTGTTTAGATGGATGACGATGTAGTTGCAAGTAATCAAGATTTGTATCGCTATTTTCGAGATGATAACGAAAGACCACTTTGTGTTGGATGATGATTATGATGATGACATGATTTGATGAGAATATTTGTATGTATATGCTATGTTTACATTTGTATGTGTATCATATGCTAAAGATTATTGTATAAAGGCTATTCAAATACAAAACAAATATGTAGGAAAAAAACTACTAAAATTAACAGTAACGAGTGGAGAAAAGTTAGTAGCAGCGCCACAGTAGCAGTAGCGCCTCCAAGCAAAGCGCGCTAGAGCTATTAGCAGTAGCGAGCTTCCACGAAGCGCGTTGCTGCTAAACTTGTATAGCAGCAGCGCGGGTGTGCACGCGCTACTGCTACGGATTAGCTGCGCCTTATTAGTAGCGCCGGTCCCCGCGCTACTGATATACCTAGAACCCACGCTGTTGCTAGCCTTTTCCCTAGTAGTGTAGCTATGTAGTGATGGGGTGTTGCTCGTCATGTTTCCTAACCGGTTGATGCTACATTTTGAGTTAATAGAAGCGCTATTTGTGGCTTACTTCAAAGAGACTTGTTAGAACTATCGATTTTGTCGAGATCTATTTGTTTGTATTTGTTTGAATTTTTTTATTCTATTGCACATTCATTGATTAATGAAAAAAGTAAAACCTGATCATTGTACCAAAATAATGGAGTAAGTAATAAATAAGTGGGACTTGTGACTGATTTGACGACAAACCCCTCAAACATAATTGTGTACATTTTAGTTTATTTTGGTACATTGCTAACTATCCCTTCTACTTCCCTACTTACCTAAAATAGGTAACTATGCACTCTAGAAACCTCTATCGGCTTTACAGCTAGCCGCCATGATATATAACAAAGCTAAAATAGTTTTGTATACATACAAATACAAATACTAGCAGTTCATGTGAGTGGCACAAACTAATTAATCTATGAACACATATAGTTTTTTATTAGTTTTCTCTAATCCAAAAAGTAGGTTAACCCAATAGTTTTAAAGGGGCAATTTTTCTTACAATATATGGCTTAAGTTTAGTGCAAGCTCATTTTCTAGGGACAATGTTCAATTATGCAATTAAATTTTAGTATTTAATTATTTAGTTCTATTATTATGTTGTCAGATTTGTTATGCATGATAGAAAATTGTACTTGTTAAGATTATAACCTAAGGGGTGAGTTATAAAGAAGTAAAACAAACAAGTATAAATAAATTAACTTTAAATTCATAAATGGAACAAACTCTGTCCGCACAGAGAGGACATAGAGTAGGCACAGAGATTTTTAATGTTTTGATTCAGTCGAATTCGATGAAGCGGCTTGGTTGGTTTATAAAATTATTGTCTTCTTTTTGTAACACTTTTAAAAAGAGTTTTTTTAATTTTATATACATA